>NW_025533638.1:0-202500 GCF_020615455.1 Coregonus clupeaformis
AGTCTCAGACAAGGTTACTCACCACTCATCACTCATTCTCCAACGTGTCCGTTACAAATGGATAACCCGTTTCTCTCTCCCACCCCCCACCCCCCCCCCATTCCCTTCCCCATTCTAGTGTGACTCAGACATGGCTTCCCATCAATATGCAGCGTGTGGCAGTTTGTTAATCCTCCTCTCTGCTGACTTGACACTCCAGCAGTTGTGATTGTATATTCTGCTGGACCTAACAGGACCCTGGTTGTACTGTTAGGAGGGGGCATAAAAACCTCTAGTGACAGCCATGGCTCTGGGCCCTCCACTCCTCTGTAACCAGGAGGGGAAAAAACAGACAGGGTTGCCAGGTTTGCCACCACTTTGAGAATGAATGAGGACCAGAAATGGCGGGTTGTCAGATTATTTTTTATTTTGCCTTTAAAACTAAGAAGATGTTTCCTGCTTCACTAGCCTATTGTATCTGCTGTATGGGTCTAACTACGTTAAGGTTCTTTACGGTTATTGTGTCAAAATCGATTCAATGATCAATTATTATATTGATAGATCTGAATGAAAGACTATAGAATGGGCTACCTTGAGGCTTTTCTCCCATTGGATATCTCCACCAGGCAGAGCCTAAGGGCCTGTGTATGCCCTGTCTATACTGTTCAGAACAGACGGAGGAAGTGGAAAGATGAATATTCTCTCTGTCCATAAGGGGCTGTCAGAGTAAATCAGTCAACTCAAGTTAACTTTTTGTAATTTTATTGTACTAATATTATGGCAGTGATTAAAGGCATTGTTTGAAAGAGTTGAAATACATTCAAAAACATCCAAAATACATAATCTATACAGCTAAAACGACAACGCGATGTCAAAACAAGTTGACTTGGAGGTTAAAGAAAGTGTGCTTTATCAATTTATCTGATTTTACTAACCGTTACTTTGGACAAAATCATGACACCAATATTCTTGTAATGTTCAGCAAATTCAGATTTTACGATTAATTGTGATTAATCACAAAAAAAATCCTGTGATTTATGCGATACATTTGTTGAATCGTTTGACAGCCCTAGTTCATAATGAAGGATGTTACAGTGGGGTAGTTTAGTTTGTGTGTTTTGTCGGGTACCACTCTCACTCCTCACACCCTTCTGTCTGTCTGTGTGTGTGTGTGTGTGTGTGTGTGGGGGGGGGTCTTACCCATGGGTTGGCTAGATCCTGATGATTGGGGATACTCAGGTATGTGAGTTGAACCTTTCCTCCTCTTCCTGTGGAAGTGATGGAATGTGTCAAGGGAGTCCTCCATCCACTATACCTCCTATCAGATAGTTACATTCTGTTGCATCACCTTGTTGTGTCTCTGTCTGCCTGTCTGTCTCTCTCACATCTCAGTCAATTGGGAAATGCACACACACATGCACACACGCACACACACACACACGCACACACACGCACATATATACACACACACACACACACACACACACACACAGACACACACACAGACACACACCATATTTAATTCAGTAATTGATACTAATTTAAAATGTAAATTAAATGTTGAAATGAAATGCTGAGATTGGATAACAGGAGACATTAGTGTTGGCTAAAGTAAACTGCTTTATATCAGAGTAAAACATATATTTGAGCTGAGTATGGATGATAAAGAACCCAGGCCATCCCTAACAGCCACATCTCTTTAAGTGCACACTAAACATTATTTACTGTTGGGATGGGTCCTGGTCTGATGAGTCAGCAGAATCTGCCCGTTTAAGTCATTGGCACTGTTGCTCCCACTGCAGACAGCAATAGATTTGTGCTAAGTAGAGGACTGATGAGCCTTAGTCACACACTTAGTCACTCAGGACAATACTTAGTCACTCAGGACAATACATAGTCACTCAGGACAATACATAGTCACTTATGACAATACTCAGTCACTCAGGACAATACTTAGTCACTCAGGACAATACTTAATCACTCAGGACAATACCTAGTCACTCAGGACAATACTTAGTCACTCAGGACAATACTTAGTCACTCAGGACAATACTCAGTCACTCAGGACAATACTTTGTCACTCAGGACAATACTTAGTCACTCAGGACAATACTTAGTCACTCAGGACAATACTTAGTCAGGACAATACTTAGTCACTCAGGACAATACTTTGTCACTCAGGACAATACTTAGTAACTCAGGGCAATACTTAGTCACTCAGGACAATACTTAGTCACTCAGGACAATACTTAGTCACTCAGGACAATACTCAGTCACTCAATACTTATTCACTCAGGACAATACTTAGTCACTCAGGACAATACGTATTCACTCAGGACAATAATTAGTCACGCAGGACAATACTTAGTCTCTCAGGACAATACTCAGTCACTCAGGACAATACTCAGTCACTCAGGACAATACTTAGTCACTCAGGACAATACTTAGTCACTCAGGACAATACTCAGTCACTCAGGACAATACTTAGTCACTCAGGACAATACTCAGTCACTCAGGACAATACTTAGTCACTCAGGACAATACTCAGTCACTCAGGACAATACTCAGTCACTCAGGACAATACTTAGTCACTCAGGACAATACTCAGTCACTCAGGACAATATTAGTCACTCAGGACAATACTCAGTCACTCAGGACAATACTTAGTCACTCAGGACAATACTCAGTCACTCAGGACAATACTTAGTCACTCAGGACAATACTCAGTCACTCAGGACAATACTTAGCCACTCAGGACAATACTTAGTCACTCAGGACAATACTTAGTCACTCAGGACAATACTCAGTCACTCAGGACAATACTCAGTCACTCAGGACAAGGCCTTAAAACACTTTGATCTCGACTAAGAGCCTATAATGCTGTCCAGTTCTGGACTGCATTGTTGTTTTTACAGCATACACATAAACTTGAAGTAGTCTGCACCACCTTTCCTCCAGTTTGGAATTCTCATGTAACATTTTTAGGTAGTATCCGATGATATACAGTACCAGTCAAAAGTTTGGACACGCCTACTCATTCAAGGGTTTTTCTTTATTTTTACTATTTTCTACATTGTACAATAATAGTGAAGACATCAAACCTATGAAATAACACATATGGAATCATGTAGTAACCAAAAAAAGTGTTAAACAAATCAAAATATATTTTATATTTGAGATTCGTCAAATAGCATTGATGACAGCTTTGCACACTCTTGGCAAACTTTTGACTGGTACTGTAAATGCAATTAAAGTTGTCTATCATGGTCCACTGAGCGATTATGCTGACCTATAGCAGGGTGACAAGCTAACAGACTAAATCTACAGACTGTTGACTCCCAGATGTGTGTCAGGGGTTAGGATGGGGACTGCCATATCGACTCATCATCAGTGTGTGTGTGTGTGTGTATGTGTGTGTGCATGCGTGTGTATACAGTATTCACATCTGCAAGTGTGTTTCATGAGGGGTTCATGTGAGTTCCATGTGTGTGTGTGTGTGTGTTTGTGTCGTGCATAGTTGTGTGTGTGTGCTCACGTGCCTCCCTCTCTCTCTCTCTCTTCATCCTCATTCAGATTTTACTCTCTACCTTATATTCTGATGGTGACGCTGTTCACTCATCTGAGTGGGATTCACAGCAGGAATGAGCAGGAGGTCAAAGGTCAAAGTTGCTCTACTTTGAGTGATTTACTTCTTCCCTCAACCCTATGGTTCCTTAATAATTCACACTAAAAGACAGGGGTAAGGTACTGATGCGAGACAAAGGGAGGTAGCTGAATGGACGGGCATGGGTCCAATGTTTTTAAAATGTTTGTATTTTAAAATGTTTGTATTCATATTTGATGAAGACGGTTATGGGATGTGGATACATTCCACACAGATGTTTCATGTGTTCTGGTACTATGTTTTACGTCACTTTTTAGAATCCAACTGCTCTAGATTTCCATTCCATTTTTCATGTAGGCTACTGTGAGAATGCATGTTTGGATTCATGTAATTGATGAAACAATGTTTAATGTGTGAAACAAAAATAACCTTAACTGTATGATGATTCAAACATGCTCTCTCCCCAAAATGTTTTTGTAACTACCGGCAAACAGTAATTTTAGATGAAGGAAATTGAATGTAGAAGATCAAAATCCATTCTTATTTACCATGGCCTTCTGTGCCTTTCATAACAGTGCATAGACATGCATGTCATTGAGATCACATGTTAAAGATTCCTATTTCCTTCATAAATTTTTTCCTTTGGTTAAAAGGAAAGCTCCTACATTAGTAATAATAGAATTACAGTGCCTTGATCAAGTTCATCACAATCAGAATGTAAAAGTTACGGGGGCGGAGCGGTCGTTGCCGGGCCGGGCGGGATTAACACTCCCGTGGGATAAAAGTGAATGCTGGGAACGTCTGGCTCCGGCCCAGTTCTAGGAAATCCAGCTTTCCCTGGACAAGGCCTTAATCCATTGTTTGTGTTTCCTATAGACACTGGGCAGGTGGCTTATAGGAGAGGTTCAGCCGTGGCCATTAAAATGGACTGGCTTTCACTGGGAGACAGGCATAAAGTACTGACTCACACACTCTCCCACCTAGTATAACTTTACCTGGTAAACACTCCTACCCAGTTTAACCCTACCACACACTCTCCTACCTAGTATAACTTTACCTGGTAAACACTCCTACCCAGTTTAACCCTACCACACACTCTCCCACCTAGTATAACTTTACCTGGTAAACACTCCTACCCAGTTTAACCCTACCACACACTCTCCTACCTAATATAACTTTACCTGGTAAACACTCCTACCCAGTTTAACCCTACCACACACTCTCCTACCTAATATAACTTTACCTGGTAAACACTCCTACCCAGTTTAACCCTACCACACACTCTCCTACCTAGTATAACTTTACCTGGTAAACACTCCTACCCAGTTTAACCCTACCACACACTCTCCCACCTAGTATAACTTTACCTGGTAAACACTCCTACCCAGTTTAACCCTACCACACACTCTCCTACCTAGTATAACTTTACCTGGTAAACACTCCTACCCAGTTTAACCCTACACACACACTGCTGCCTAATATAATCTGCCACACACTCCTAACCAGTACATCCCTACCATGTAGTCTTATACAGGGAACAAAGACTATTCTTTCAGCCGTACTCTTGCAGGGCAAATCCCAATAAAAGCAAACTTTTGTGTTTAAATGAAAACAATAAAAAATGACTGGAAGTCATTATCGGTCCTCTGAAACCATTTACAGTTTGACCCAACACCGCATCTTCACTAATTAGTTTGGCAGTATTTAGTGACGCCCCGGGGCGGTTAGAGAATTCCATGGCACCGGTGCTGACTGGCCTTAAACTACAGTACATTCCTCTATCCCCATGAACCAGCGAGGCTGATTTTGGGGTTGTTGTGGCGCTATTCCCAGTCCTCATTCCCTACGGACTCCCAGGTTGCGTCGCAAATGGCACCCTATTCCTACATAGTGGGCGGCAGGTAGCTTAGTGGGTAAGAGCGTTGTGCCAGTAACCGAAAGGTCGCTGGTTCTAATCCCCGAGCCGATTAGGTGAAAAATCTGTCGGTGCCCTTGAGCAAGGCACTTAACCCTAATTGCTCCTGTAAGTCGCTCTGGATAAGAGCGTCTGCTAAATGACTAATTATTTATATTTATTATATAGTGCACTACTTTTGACGGAGCGCTATGGGTCCTGGTCAAAAGTAGTGCACTATATAGAAATAGGGTGCCATTTGGAACGCAGCCCCTATCTCTGTGCTGGGCTTTGGTCCTGAAGTATGACATCATCAGAGGAGAGGGACTCAACAAAAAAAACAACACCCAAACCTGGTCTGAATCATGGATCCACCAGTGAGACAGAGTTCACTTTTATACAGGAGATTATTGTGTGTGTGTGGTTGTGTGTGTGTGTGTATGCACCCCAGACGGACCTCTCATTGACAAGCAATACGAACTCAGAGCAGACCTGAGTTCTTTACCTTCTATCAGATCATTTAGCTGCACTTGACAGAGCTGGCCTGGCAGCAATATAACCAATATAATAGTCCCAAAAGTACAAACTGCGAACCCCCCCTCATCTAGCACTCGAGTCTGGCTCAATCAAACGCTCGAGCTAAAAAACTAACTGTTTGAACTATTAGAATTCCAAACTTTTCAGAACTTTTGAAACGGCACAAGAGGAAGGTCAGTGAGTAAGATGATTTGTTCTGTTGGATGAGGATGGTGCTCGATATCGTAAGTAAACAATGGGTCGACCTGCGATGCAATCACTCTGCAGTAGTGTGTTAGAGCCATAATGGACTTTCTATTTACGGTGATGCTGTAATGACCCTCTAACTACCAACGTAATGGAGTGGAGATGGAGGGATGGGTCTGAAAGAGAGAGAGCGAGAGCGAGAGAGGGTGAGGGAGGGGAGGAGGAGAGAGAGAGAGAGAGGGAGGGGGGGAGGAAGAGAGAGAGAGAGAGAGAGAGGGGGGGGCTGAAGGCCCCAGTGTCTGAGTCACAATAGTGGGGTCTAGGGACTTTGTGAAGGACACAGGTAGGGCTGTGTGCCTCACCTGACCATCCATTAACAAACCTCTTACTGACAATGTGGACACACTCATAGGATAAACACATATCCAATTATTTTAGGAATTAGTCAAATAAATAAAGCTAATTGGAGAAAATGGATTAGTGATTGAGCGGTGTTTGATATGGAGATAAGGTTTAATCTGTGCAGAATAGGTGTGTGTGTGTGTGTGTATGTGTGTGTGTGTGTGTAGTAACAGGATACTATCAGAATGTGGTTCTGATTAAGTGTTTTGATATGATTTGCCTCTGGAAGAGAAGACCAATACAATCAAAATCATCACAAGCCAGTCCTTTTCCAACTGTCACATCACCAGTACATTGGTAGTATGTGACCAGTACATCACCAGTACATTGGTAGTATGTGACTAGTACATCACTAGTACATTGGTAGTATGTGACCAGTACATCACCAGTACATTGGTAGTAAGTGACCAGTACATCACCAGTACATTGGGTATATGACCAGTACATCACCAGTACATTGGTAGTATGTGACCAGTACATCACCAGTACATTGGTAGTATGTGACCAGTACATCACCAGTACATTGGTAGTATGTGACCAGTACATCACCAGTACATTGGTAGTATGTGACCAGTACATCACCAGTACATTGGTAGTATGTGACCAGTACATCACCAGTATATTGGTAGTATGTGAGGTAATATACTGTGGAACAAGGACACAGATGGCTAGTTCACAGACATATTAGCCCTACTTTAAATACAGTACATATTTACAACTTTAACCCTCCTGTAAAGTGCAGTAAATTTGTAAAACTTTAACCCTACTGTAAAATACAGTACATATTTACAACTTTAACCCTCCACGTCTCCCTCTTACCCCTGTCCCCCCCTCTTCTTCTCTACTGAGCGCTCACTCAATTTGTATAAAAGTAGAGCATCACCCCATAAATATTGAGCAGGTGTTGGACGACGTTCGCTGAGTGTTTTCATTCAGCTTTTTAGTCTTCAATCTCCCTCCCTTTACTCTGAGTAACTTCCTTGAGATGGATGGCCATACTACACGATGCCCTTGGACAGGATGTGGATTGTATATCAGTCTTTAAAGCTGGAAGTACCACTGTCATCGCTCAGAGTTTCACTCCTGCGTTTAAACGTCCATTTAGCGTTGGTCCTCCTTGAAACTCTTGTGTCAGCACTTCCTTGACACTCACACTCACACACACACACGCACACGGTCAAAAGCAGAGCGAAGCGCAATAAAACGTTTTACTGCAGAGCTATTAGAAACCTTATCTGTTGTTGTTTACATAATGTCTGAGGTACTGTCGATACAACAACCTTCCTTTGGCCTGTGCACCATCTCCTGCCGTTGTGCCGTTGAGCAAGGCACTTAAACTCCTCACAATTGCTCTCCATCCAAGGGCGCTGCTTTGCTGCTGACCCTGTGTGTCACGTTCGCTTGCAGACGGGTCAGACCAAGGCGCAGCGTGATATGCGTACATGTTTATTTAAACTGAATAAACACACAACAAAAAAATAAACAAACGAAACGTGAAGTCCTAAGGTAAAACACACACACACACACACACACACACACACACACACACACACACACACACACACACACACACACACACACACACACACACACACACACACACACACACAACAAACCTTACCCGGAACAAGATCTCACAACCCACTACTGCCAATAGGCTGCCTAAGTATGGTCCCCAATCAGAGACAACGAGCTACAGCTGCCTCTGATTGGGAACCACACCGGCCAACATAGAAATACACATAATAGAACACCAACATAGAACTAACACAACAAGGAATACACACACCCTGATTCAACATATAAGCGTCCCCTGAGTCAGGGCGTGACAGTACCCCCAAAGGTGCGGACTCACCGCGCAACATAAACATAACAGGGTAGGGGCCGGGTGGGCATTCCGCCTCGGAGGCGGATCCGGTCCCGGGCGTGACCACCACCTATTCTCCGCCTCCCTGTTGCGCCCCTGGTCTGGTCTGGACCTCGGCGCGCTGCTTGCCCTCTCCTTCCTCCTATGAAGTACCAAGCCCTGTCTGGACCCTGGTGTGGGAGACCCCGAACCTGGAGAGGGGCTGACGTCTGGGTCTGGACTGGAACCGCTGACTGGAGCTGAACCCGACGACGGTGGAGCGAACTACTCTGGCTCCGGAGTAGAGCCGCTGACCGGAGCTGGATCAGGCACCGGTGGAGCGGACTGCTCTGGCTCCGGAGTGGAGCCGCTGACCGGAGCTGGACTAGACCCCGGTGGAGCGGATTGCTCTGGCTCCGGAGTGGAGCAGCTGACTGGAGCTGAACTGGGCACCGGTGGAGCGGACTGCTCTGGCTCCGGAGTGGATCCGCTGACCGGAGCTGGACTGGACCCCGGTGGAGCGGATTGCTCTGGCTCCGGAGTGGAGCAGCTAACCGGGGATGGATCAGGCACCGGTGGAGCGGACTGCTCTGGCTCCGGAGTGGATGAGCTGACCGTGCCGACCAGGCACCGGTGAAACATGCACGGCCGTGCCGGACTGGGACACACGCACCACTGGTCTGGTGCGAGGAGCAGGCACGGGCCGGACCGGACTAGGAACACGCACCACTGGCTTGATGCGAGGAGCAGGAACAGGCCGGGCTGGACTGGCGACACGCACCACTGGCTTGATGCGAGGAGCAGGAACAGGCCGGGCCGGGCTGGCGACGCGCACCACTGACTTGGTGCGAGGGGGCAGGAACAGGCCGGACCGGGCTGGCGACGCGCACCACTGACTTGGTGCGAGGGGCAGGAACAGGCCGGGCCGGGCTGGCGACGCGCACCACTGGCTTGGTGCGAGGGGCAGGAACAGGCCGGGCCGGACTGGCGACGCGCACCACTGGCTTGGTGCGAGGGGCAGGAACAGACCGGGCTGGCGACGCGCACCACTGGCCTGGTGCGAGGAGCAGGAACGGGCCGGACCGGACTGCGAAGGCGGACTGGAGGTCTGGAGCGGAGAGCTGGCACAACCCGTCCTGGCTGGCTGCCCACTTTCGCACTACACGTGCGGGGCGCTGGCACAGGACGCACTGGGCTGTGCACGCGCACTGGCGATACAGCTCTTAGAACTGGCGCAGGATACGCGGGACCGAGGAGGCGTACTGGAGACCAGGAGCGTTGAGCCGGCACACCCCGTCCTGGCTGGATGCCCATCTTCGCACGGCACGTGCGTGGTGCAAGCACAGGACGTACAGGACTGTGCCGGCGCACTGGCGACACAGTACGTAGCTCCACATAACATGGAGCTTGCCCAGTCATACGCCTTCGCGTGAGTACGGGGAGTTGGCTCTGCTCTAACCCTAGGCTCCGCCAACCACCCTCTTAGCCCCCCCAAAAAAAAATGTATTGGGGGTGTCTCTCGGGCTTCTTCCTCGACCGGCTTCCTCTGTGCTGCCGTTGCTCCTCTCCTGCCTGGGCATCTACCTTTGCCCATGGCCCTTTCCCCGCAAATATCTCCTCCCATGACCACCATTTGCCCACCTGTGACATGGCAATTCGCTCTTCCTGGGCACGCTGCTTGGTCCTCGTTTGGTGGGATCTTCTGTCACGTTCGTTCATGAACGGGTCAGACCAAGGCGCAGCGTGATATGCGTACATGTTTATTTAAACTGAATAAACACACGACAAAACAATAAACAAACAAAACGTGAAGTCCTGAGGTTAAACACACACAACAAACCTTACCCGGAACAAGATCCCACAACCCACTAGTGCCAATAGGCTGCTAAGTATGGTCCCCAATCAGAGACAACGAGCTACAGCTGCCTCTGATTGGGAACCACACCGCCAACATAGAAATACACATAATAGAACACCAACATAGAACTAACACAACAAGGAATACACACACCCTGACTCAACATATAAGCGTCCCCTGAGTCAGGGCGTGACACTGTGCCTCTCCAACGTGTGTGTAAATACTGGGGTGTTGGGCTTGGCAAAAGACAAATTGCCGTTCTAACCAGTGTACAATAAAGTTGTATTGTATTCTGTTCTAATCTATGTCAAGGTTGACGAACTCACCTGACTGAGAGTACACGACACTAGCAGGGAAAGGGAAAGGGGGATATCTAGGCAGTTGCACAACTGAATGCATTCAACCAAAATGTATCTTCCGCATTTAACCCAACTCTGAATCAGAGAGGTGTTGCCTAGGCTATATCATGGCTACGGGACAAATGTTTAATGTATGTTGTGGCACAGATTTTCACCTGAGCTTTGATCTGTTCTCTCTGTCCTCTCAATTGTACAGACAGGTTACAATTTACAAAACAGCCGACACTTTGGCTATTGCATGGGGTTAACATGGTGGCACAATGACTCCAATAACCCCACTGAAATAATCTATAAAGGAGAGCAAAAACGGATTAATCCTTCACTTGAAAGTTGAGTAATCCGCGACTCAGCATCCGCTTGTTAGCGGATTTGTGTGATCAAACTTTCTCTTAACATGTGAAGACATAATGCTCCCAGACAGTTATGTGAATAGTAGAGAGAGGGTGCTTTTCCCCACTCCCACAATAATAACGACCATGTTAAATGTATCACTTGAAGGTTTGTGTTTGGTCTAGGGGATTTCTCAGCTAATCACATATTCCGTGTCATTTTATTAGGCGCTAACGTATGTTTTGAGATCAAATTCTGTTAATGACTTTAAAAGGCTTAAAATGGAGGACGTCGAGACTGACCTCTAATGTGGGTTTGCTTTCCAGCAGCTTTACCGATATGTGAATTTCATTTAATTGAATGTGAATTTTCATCTGTTATTTAAAGTAACTTTAAGGTAGCTGAGGCCAGACTAGCTGATCCGTCTCACTCTTATCATTATCTGGGGCAAAGAGAGAGGTTTTGTTTTTTGATGTGATCTTGGGCAGCTGTCGTGTTGGGTTGGATGAAAAACCTAAAAGTAACTCAATCAAAAGCTGAGTAAAAAGACAGAAACAGCAGAGGTTCAGAGGTTCAAAAGGATATGTGTCTGGATGGGACAGAAGCCTCATTGTCAGGGAGAGAGACATAGGCCGTAGTTAATTACATGTTTCTACTTAAGAAATGAAGAACCTTTCTATGAAAGGGCTCTTTAAATGAGACCTTAGACTCTATTCTCTCTGAGTCTAAGACATCTTCTTACAACAAGGGTCATGGCTCCAGATACAACACACACACACACACACACACTACTCAAGTCTCTTATACTTTACCAACTCTACTAATAACCCATCTCCTTTCACCTCTGGATCACTCTGTCATTCCCAGAAACCTTTCAGTGGATACGACTAGCTCGTATAGTAACACACCAGGCAGACCAATCACACCACAGCTAGCTTGGCACCTCATCATTATCTGGCAAAGTCCCTGCATAGTGGGTGCTCCTGAGAGGTGGAGGGGTACAGTCTGAGCTCCTAATAGACTGGACAAAGCACTGCCTTTGTGTTCCTCCTCACATTGTCACAGCAGCACACTGTGACTGATGCAGGGACTGAGGCCAACATAACTTTCTTCTCTCACTGAGATGATTAGATCAGACCATCCACAGGCAGACCTCCAGTCTAAGACAAATTGGTTTTGGCCCTTTACTTATCTGGTCAGGGTGTGAGGTTCAGTGGTGAGGAGAACTGAGGGCTCACACGGCCTAATAGAAATGGCACCCTAAAGGTGTAGACACAGAGGTGTCAAACTCATTCCATGGAGGGCCGAGTGTCTGCTGGTTTTTGGTATTCCTGTTCATTTTGTGCCCAATTAAGACCTTGACAACCAGGTGAGGGGAGTTCCTAACCAATCAGTGACCTTAATTGACCAATGTAGTACAAGGGAAAGAGTGAAAACACGCAGACACTCGGCCCCCGTGAATGTGTTTGACACCCTAAAGGTGTGGAGGGAAAGAAAGAAAAACCTGCAGACACGCGGCCCCCGTGGAATGTGTTTGACACCCTAAAGGAGGGACTCAAATCTTACTGTTCGTTTCCTTCTGACAAAAGACAGAATATGATGTCTTTCAACGGATGTCTTGATGTCGTCATGAAAACATTGTCTTTACTTGGTAGTTATCTGGCTATCTGATGTCTCCTCAACCAGAAATCCAGTTTACAACCATAAAATTACGTCATTATGACATCCCATACAAAATGTTGCATGCCGGGACAACAGAGAATGACAGAGCTGAGTCACGTGTTTGGCCTTCGATCCAACAGGTTGCCCAAGCTCCTCTAACAATGGACTTCTGCACGGTTTACGAATGGTTGCAAAGCACTCTGTATATATGAAATCTATGTCAGTGGAGTGTAACCGTTTTTAGCCTGCCATTTTATAGATACGTTTTTACACTGCATGGGCTTAAGTAATGGACCGTGAGAGAAAAAAGGGTTCTTGAGGGGAAAATAAGACGAATATTACCTCAGCTCTTTGGAGTGGATGGAAGTAAACAGGATGTTCTCAGAAGCCCTCAACCACTCAGGTGAGCTCAGAGCCAGCGACCTGGAAGGAATGGGACCGTCATTCACTTTAAGTGTCTCATGTTAGAGTGAAATGGATGGAAATCCAAAGTAGTGGAGGACTATCAACTGTGTGGCCAACTTAAATGGACTTGTTTCTTCTTGAATTAATATATTTTGTCCAACAGTAAGTGGAGATAGGAAATAAGGTCTGCCAGTTCCCTGTTGCCATGTTCACGTTCACTTTCTCCAGTTATTGGGACTTTTCTGAGAGTAAAGGGATAGATTTCTTCACTCGGTTTGATTAGCTTTTTCTAGAGCACAAAACGGCTGCTTGGTAAAACACAACATGTATTTTCTACAGTATGGAAGCCATGCTTTATAGCCTACACATAACAACATCGATTTTAGTAGATAGAAACTCAACCCTCTTCCAATTCCTCTTTCTTTGACTATTTTCAACTGTCCCAGACAGCAAGAGCAGTATCAAATACAGCTTCTTCTCAGAATTCATTTGAATAATACTTACAAGACAAAAATGGCCCCTCTGAAACAAGCAGGAATTTTATAATAAAGACAGTCTTTGTTGGCCCATTTAGAATAAGAGAGTCCCTCTATGGAGTGCAGACATTGCACCAGCAGTCCTATAGTGAAAAAATACCTCAACTAACCCATCTCTTCAGTCAGTGAAAGGCAGACCAAGTTCAGCTACAGTGCCCCTCTGACAAATACCCGACTGTTTGAATATAAATACACACTCAGTCACCATCACACTAAATAAGACATGGACTGGACCTGTCATCTCTATTCACCCTGACACACTCCGTTAAAGGGGCAATCTGTGATTGCTACATCCATTTTTGGACTTTTAAATTATTGATATATAGCCCACGATTCTTGAGGAATATAACTTATAAACGTCTCATGAGCTTTGTTCAACTGTCTAACCCCCCCAGAACCCAAAATATAAGCATGTTTTACTCCTTTGTTTGTAAACATTTTCATTGTAAACAAACACTGTATAGCCCTGTATATTTTTTTACTTTGGGACTATGGATGGTCAGTCCTGGCATTCATAGCTCTGTCTATGAATTTGAGAGTGGTTACATTTCTCTAGCCCCATCCCTCTGCCTTTTCCCCAAAATAGTGGCAGGGTGGCCTTTGTTAGTGTTTATAGCGAACAGTCATTTTTAGCCTTGCAATAAACCAAAACCATATATTAGATACTCTACTGCCTCTACTGAATATGGTTCCCGTTGTCACAGTAGTCAATGAATACCTTTAGCATGTCAGTTAATACCCTTTGTAATACTGCCCTCATCTGGCAAAACAGTGCAGGACAGGTATAGGCCTACATTTGTGTTTGGTAAAATACTAAGGTTTGGCCTAAATCGGCAATATCGGGGGAAAACTCTGAAGAAAGACAACCTTCTCTCCAAACATTCACAGCAACTACCAAATAAGAAATAAGCTAACAGACTAAAAAAGGAAATCTTTGCCAGGGCAAACACCAGACAAAATTATCTTAGTACAAGTAAGCTAAGTAGGCCTACATCTACCCTATCATAATAAAAATATATATAAAATGGTATTATGAGGCTTTATGCCTATTGTTTGTTCGTCATCCTCGGACATTTGTAAACAACGTCTACTCAAGTTAATCTCGTTAAAGAGACACTTCCGTCTATAGATGCGCAGTTAGCCAGCGGACCAGGATAGGCTACCTATAGCCTGTGTTTAAAACTATAATGTTGATCACATGGGTGGACTGCCACTCCTTGTATCCATACAACCTGTCTATGACTTTGAGCATGGTTAGGTAACAACTCCACAGCTCCATCTCTCAGCTTTATAGCAAGTGGCAGGGCCGCTTTGGGCTGAAACAGACTCGGGTTTGTCAATAGTTTAGGAAGATGCCTTCGGCTAGCCGATAATAATTAGCCTAATGACAAAATTGAAATAATTATTTTCACAAGAATAAACCCATTGAAGCGCGCAAAGGGATTAAATCCCAAAAGACGCTGCTAGCCATATTTTATCCAGTGAAAATGAAAAGAAAAGTCAGCTCCTCTCTCACATCCGCTATAGAGTGGCTCGAGCGAGTTTCAGTGGCGCGAAGCAGCAGTTGCAGACAGTGCGCGCGCGTCGTGAGCACCTGTCACAAGGTAAAGAGCAGGAGAACCGTGTTGTTCGAATAGTACCAGAGGATATTGCAGTGGCTTGAAGCTGGAGCAAGTACACAACACTCCACCACACTTCCACTGGGCTGGGCCAGAGAGGCAGCAACCACCCATTTGGACCGATGTTCTGGCCGAAATGCAGTCTCGACACATCTACATTCGGAATAAGATCGGTGAGGGCATCCAAGCGACCAGTTTTCAGGTAGGTCACCCCAACGGGAGAAGATAGACAGTTAACTATTCTCCTCAAACTGTTTTGTTTTCAAACAAAACAACTTTGGCACTTTTATAATTCCTTGTTTTACTACACACCATGTCTCATGCGGTTGTAGAATGTTTTATCATACAATCTCAATATTTAGTGTCTAGGCTACTGAATGTTGTTTTAAATCAAAGAAAACAATCCAAAATATCCCAGCTTCACATAGTAATTACTAGACTAAGTAATACATGTGCTATAAATCACCTTTTGTAAGATGTTGTATAGACAGCATGCCCTATTTTTTTTGCTGGTTTTATGAAACGTGTAACGTGTTATTTCCTCCCCTAGCCTCTGGAATGTATTTAGCCTATGTGATTTCTTACCAAGTGTTTTCACCTAATAACAATATGGCCACACCACAGCAAGATACAATACAAGACGAAGGGACACCCAGTGACTAACGTGACCCAGTTAAGATGGCCCTATTTGGTGTAGATTCAGGAGAAAAGTAGGTTCTGATATTTTAATAGTGACATTGTTACTAACTCTGGAGACTTAGCCATAAGTGGAGCAAATCACTGCTAGATAATTAACCGGCCCCTTAGAGGTTCAGGATAGGTCTATATTTGGCCCTTTTAGAGACTTGCTAATGAAAGTCGGAAACAGTGAAAGTCTTCATTATAGATAGGGTTGAAACATTTCGTAAATCTTCCCAAAATCCTCAGGTTTTCCGTAAATCCAGGTTGGATATTTTCGGATTTCCTGCATATTCCCTCTTGATTCCAGGATAATTCCAACCAGGATTTCTGGAAAACCTGGGAATTTTGGGAAAGTACCAGAATTTTGCAACCCTTATAGATCATTATGTTTCCTTGAATGTCAATGTTATCGTGGAAATGTTACTAGCCAACATAACATTACAAGTACTACTACAGAGCAAGGTACATCTCTCCTATGGTGGGAGGACACTGGCTGTGCTAGAGACGGAGTGGGGGGTTGTGATTGGCCTGTAGGTGTCATGTTGCCAGTGTCATGTCTGCCCTATGGGGGCGATGTCACCGGGCTGCTCTGACAGTTCTCACACTGAGACCCCCCACCCTACGCACACACACGCACGGCACGCACACGGCACACATTCACGCACGCACACAGACACACACACACCCACACACACACACACACACACACAGTCTTCCAAAGCCTGCCAGGATTACAGAGGACAAACGCCACAGGAGTCTCCTGGCATCAATATATAGAATAGATAGACTAATTGATACTCCCAGTTGGTATTAAATAGAACTTTGCGGCCCCGCCCGCCTGTGTGGAAAACAACCCATGGTTACCTTGGTTACCCCATTGGCTCACAGCAAAAACTATACTTATTCAAACACAATTTTCTTGTTGTCTGCTTGTTTTAGACAATTACAAAACTACATTTAAGAAAAGTACAACATGTCTAAAGATTAATTTTCAACATTGCCTGCTCCCAAGCCGTTCTCACTACTTAGTCCCCCTGCAGCTCAGTTGGTAGAGCATGGCGCTTGCAACGCCAGGGTTGTGGGTTTGTTTCCCACGGGGGGCCAGTATGAAAATGTATGCACTCACTAACTGTAAGTCGTCTCTGGATAAGAGTGTCTGCTAAATGACTAAAATGTAAAAAATGTTAGAAAAACTTCATATTGTAGGGTTTCCCTCATGCCCCTTTTCATGACGCCGCTAACGTTAGCCACGTGACTGAGTGCTAGCTAGCTACCAACCAGAACATTAAGCTATCCAAGACCAACAACACAAACAAACGGATTATAAAGCTACAAGTAGTGAGTGGAGTTAAAAACGAACTACTAAAAGTTAAACGTCTTACCTGTGATTAAATATTTTCCACACACATAGCTACGTGTAGCCTACTTGGACACTGGGTCTCCACAATTTCCCACTCTTCCACACCGAATAGCCTGAAGCCCCAGAGGTGTTCTCGCAGGCTCTTTTTCCCACATGGGAGCATTACGAACCGTAGGTAGGGATTTCTGACCTGGTTACATGTACATTGAACAACACAGCAGCTTTTCAGCATGTTTTGTTATTTCTGTATAACAAAAAAAATCTACGACTAAGTTGACTCTTTTACAATGGGGGTCAATGGGAAATAATGTTTGTTTTCCCAATTTGTGGTCATGGTTGAGGGGAATTCCTTCTTATGACATGAATACCGACTCGGAGTATACACACCAAGATATAGAATAGAACACAATATAATTGAATAGAATATAATTTAATTACTTAATATTTCCAGAATGAACTATGGAATATAGGTAAGATGTAACACGGAAAGCAATTAAATCAGTAACTGCTGTGTACAGTAGCATTATGTATTGTTATTTTTAATCTGTTAATGTTTCTGTTGTTCTTGAGCTTGATTTCCCTTGAGAAGGACTGGGGTGACTTGGTTGGTTGTGCTGCTTGTCTGATCCCACACAGGTGAACCGAGGGACCTACTCCAGGAGGAGCCGATTGAAAAGGTCTGATGGCAGCACCACCTCCACTAGCTTCATCCTCAGACAGGTAGGACTCCGGGGTTTCCCCTAGGTACTGATCTAGGATCATCTTCCCCTCCCCCAATCCTAACCTTAACCATTAGTGGGGGAAATGCAAAACTGACTGAGGATCAGCGTAAAGGGTAGGCCGGGATGGGTTACATTCCAGAAAGATGTTCCCTTCCCTATGCCCTCGTTCACTCCCTCTTCGCAGATCTGATAGGACTGGACAGGTGAAAGCAATATGTCGGAAACTAGCTGGAGCTATTGCTAGCTTACACCTAGCCATGTCTTCTCAGGTCTGTGATGGGGAGTGACCAAGGGCAGAGGGGAATGGACAACTTTCTGGGATGAAACGCAACTTTCTGGTATGAGGAGAGAGCGTGTTAGGAAGGACACATTTCTTGGTGTTTTTTACATAGCCAGTTTGATTGAATTGCGGTCATGAATGAGTGAGAACAGCAGGCAGTGAACATCTAACCAGGATAAGGGGACAGCCAGACAGTCACTGGTAGTCATCCATATGTTGCTGGGAAAAACAAATCACCTTCATTGTGCAGCCCCAGGACATACCCTTTTGGAGAGATAGAGAGCAACAGGGTATGCAGGTTGTTTCTCCAACCCCACTCCAACACAGCTGATTCAGCTAAGAATTATGTTTCAGCAGGGCTGGAGCAAAAGCTTACTGCATGTCTCTCTAGGAGGAGGGTTGGCCAACACTCATCATTTTGTTATTTTAATGAACTTACATATATTTTTCTAATATAAATACTGTACAAAATATCTCTCTACAAGCACATGTTTTTATTTGAACTATTTCTGTTATTGTGTCTTTCCATAAGAAGATTCAGTTGATTTTGTGAATCTGCTGTTTTCTTATTGGTCTTTTGCCCCTTGTTTATTTTAGAAACGGATACACTTGAATAAGCATCAACATGATAATGTGACTATCAGAATGGAAGCTTACAATTATAACATGCAATACATTGTGGTACATCAAACCATTTTGGACTGAATCATTTATATTCTGGTTATCCACTATACTCTATACAGCCCCTTTTGTTTCATATTCTGGTTATCCACTATACTCTATACAGATCCTTTTGTTTCATATTCTGGTTATCCACTATACTCTATACAGATCCTTTTGTTTCATATTCTGGCTATCCACTATACTCTATACGGATCCTTTTGTTTCATGTTCTGGTTATCCACTATACTCTATACAGCCCCTTTTGTTTCATATTCTGGTTATCCACTATATTCTATACAGCCCCTTTTGTTTCATATGCTGGTTATCCACTATACTCTATACAGATCCTTTTGTTTCATATTCTGGTTATCCACTATACTCTATACAGATCCTTTTGTTTCATATTCTGGTTATCCACTATACTCTACAGATCCTTTTGTTTCATATTCTGGTTATCCACTATACTCTATACAGCCCCTTTTGTTTCATATTCTGGTTATCCACTATACTCTATACAGATCCTTTTGATTCATATTCTGGTTATCCACTATACTCTATACATAACCTTTTGTTTCATATTCTGGTTATCCACTATACTCTATACAGCCCCTTTTGTTTCATATTCTGGTTATCCACTATACTCTATACAGATCATTTTGTTTCATATTCTGGTTATCCACTATACTCTATACATAACCTTTTGTTTCATATTCTGGTCATCCACTATACTCTATACAGATCATTTTGTTTCATATTCTGGTTATCCACTATACTCTATACAGATCATTTAGTTTCATATTCTGGTTATCCACTATACTCGATACATATCCTTTTGTTTCATATTCTAGTTATCCACTATACTCTATACAGATCCTTTTGTTTCATATTCTGGTTATCCACTATACTCTATACAGATCATTTTGTTTCATATTCTGGTTATCCACTATACTCTATACATATCCTTTTGTTTCATATTCTATTTATCCACTATACTCTATACAGATCCTTTTGTTTCATATTCTGGTTATCCACTATACTCTATGCAGCCCCTTTTGTTTCACATTCTGGTTATCCACTATACTCTAAACATATCATTTTGTTTCATATTCTGGTTATCCACTATACTCTATACAGATCCCTTTGTTTCATATTCTGGTTATCCACTATACTCTATACAGATCCTTTTGTTTCATATTCTGGTTATCCACTATACTCTATACAGATCCTTTTGTTTCATATTGTGGTTATCCACTATACTCTATACAGCCCCTTTTGTTTCATATTCTGGTTATCCACTATACTCTATACAGCCCCTTTTGTTTCATATTCTAGTTATATCTGTGGTGCTTAGCCTATACACTGGAAGAGAGAGATGGATAGAGAGAGAAAGGGAGACGCATAAATAGAGAGAGAGAGAGAGAGAGAGAGAGAGAGAGAGAGAATGATGCTACTGTCATCTCCCTCTTCCTATACTCGCCCAGTCAAGGAGAGAGTGTGTGTGCGTCCAAGCTGAGTGGAGGGCTGCACAGCCAATCGGCTTGCTGCACATTGGCTTTGTCATCGGGTGCTGATATTTAGGAAGGATTCTCTATGCTGCTCCGTTCGTTGTGTTTGGAAGGGCTGATGAAATGCCAGGATTGGGCTGCCTCTAGGGAGAGCCTCTCTGCCTTATAATGTGAGCCAGTAGCATCCAGGCTCGGGGCTAATTCACAAACATCGACCAAGCAGGCCTAGGGGAAACCAAGCAGGCCTAGGGGAAACCAAGCAGGCCTAGGGGAAACCAAGCGCAGGCCTGCTCTGCTACTGCTCCCACTTCTTTTCCTCTTCCAGCGGAAAAAGGAGGGATTTATTTTTACAGTGAAGAGAGAGGGGATCGTCATCCCCCTATCATCCCGTGTTCTGTGGTGGATCCCTCTTCCTCCTCTTCCTCCTCCTCCTCCTGCTCCCCCTCCTCCACCACAGTCTCCTCCTCCGCTCTCTCTGTTTTTTCCTCCTCTTCCTTCTATTCTTCTAGAGGTGCTTTTGGAAATAGCAGACCTCCATGTATGACAATTTGTACCTGCATGGATTTGAAGACTCGGAGGCGGTGAGTGGTGGGGGGGGTTAGCTTCAGATCGGTGTGTGTGTGTGTGTTTGTCGATAGAGGTGGCTCAGCTGTGGTGCACACACAAACACAGGGCCTACTGTAGGTAAGCTGACGGTCTCATGCTGTAGATAGAAGGATCGCGGTCTCCGCTGGGGGGTGGGGTGACTGTGGCACTGTAGGGAGAAGACGGCGTCAGACGTGGTGTGTGTGTGTGTGTGTGTGTAGTGTGTGTGTGTGTGTGTGTGTGTGTGTGTGTGCACAGTCGTGAGAGTGTAATTAGCGATGATGTGTATAAGTATGACTAGCAATATGTGTCTGTCAGCATTAGCCCAATGCATCTGAATAGCTGCATCCTATCATCAGCACATTTCAATGGCTGATGATAGCTATACAATGTACACTGTAGGCATCCATTTAATGCACAGCACACGTAGGAGCACAAAGATGGAGATAGCGTTATATAGCGAGAGGAGAGCAGTGTGTAAATGCTCATTCCTATGCTCCAGAGGGCCGTTTCGCTCCCAGCGTGAGGTTGTGATTGCGTAATGTATCCTCATATCACAGCCTTTCCAAACGTAGGGTATAGCCCTGCTGCATTTAGTGCCTTTTGTTTAAAGGGGCAACGATTCTATTTTTACTCCCAGCAACAGCAATGTGTTGGATTTCTGCTGCTGAGGACAGAGAGGAGCGTGCAGCCGTGATGTCATACACTGGAGTTAGATAGACATGAGTCACATGTCAGTGCTCTGTTAGACGCCCGACAGTCGTACAATATGGCCGTGAAGAGATACTTTACCCCAAAATGCACCTCCTCTAACCACCCACATACCCTGTTATCCATTTGATATATATAGGCTGATCAGCAACCGGCTATAATTATTTATTAAGATATATAATGAATATATATAAAGGAATATGGTATTTGTTGAGGGGGCGTGAGAATAAATGTTTACCAAAGCACTTAAGCAGAAGAGCTGGGTGTGTGTGTGTGTGTGTGTGTGTGTGTGTGTGTGTGTGTGTGTGTGTGTGTGTGTGTGTGTGTGTGTGTGTGTGTGTGTGTGTGTGTGTGTGTGTGTGTGTGTGTGTGTGTGTGTGTGTGTGTGCGTGCAGGTGTGTGTGTGTGAGAGAGAGTGTGTTGACAGTGAGGATTGTTCTAACAGGGTGTTCTTATAATATACAGTATGTCAGTTGAATGCTTATGATGCTTGAGAAAGACCACATCGTTATAAGACAGAGTGGTGCTAGTGTGAAAACAGGGAGCTGTGACTATTAACATAAATACTTTTAACAAGAGCAGTGTAGGTTGATTTGTGTCATGTGTTTTTCATAAAGGTGACACCCAGTAAAAACATTTTTTTAAATGTTATGATTGTGGTTAATAATTAGGCTCATAGTACTTTTATCATAGAACCTTAATGTGATCCATGGATTTATATCAGCAGCTGTTTCTTAATAGCATTGACTCAAGATGCAATATATATATTTTTCAGAGTAATCACTTCTTTCTCTAAATAAGCAAACCTCCTCGTTTTGGTTTCCCAGACCCGCCATTTTGTGATTGGTCCACACAATTCAATAGAGCCCTGCTGAAGTAAGCCCAAGAGATAGCTTGTCTGTTGTAGAAAGTGCTGTGCTATGACTAGCGTGTGTGGATTTTAGCAGACTGCAGAGACTTTCCAGGTTCCTAATGCGATATTGACACATGCACACGCACGCACACACACACACACACACACACACACACACACACACACACACACACACACACACACTCAGGTAGCACGCACACACGACACACACACACACACACACCAAACACACACACACTGTTCTTTCTCTGACTTGAGTTAATGTTGTTCCCCAATTCGATTATCATTAGTAGATTCACTCTCTCTTCTTCTGAGGCCAAGGCATGGGTCAATACTTTAACACATGCTCCAGACATGTCTCAGCCAACCTTCCTGTTCAGTCCAGCTGCCTACGGGCCACTGTGCTCACATATGAGCATAACCAGTGGTAATGTGTAACCAGTAGTGATGTGTAACCAGTAGTAATGTGTAACCGGTGGTAATGTGTAACCAGTGGTAATCAAACATCTGGGCTATCAAGTCTCAGGCAGTGCTACCTCATCACAAGACTATGATTCGATGCATGCTCTTCCTGGTACAATAGTGCCCCCAAGATAATTAAAAATAAACTGCAGACATCTCAGAACAAATTAGTCAGGATTATTCTTAAACTTCCCGCTCGTTCTCATCTTGACCATTCCCACTTTGAAAGCCTCAGATGGGTAAAAGTGGAGGAGAGAGTCTCTCAGATTAAAGTGTGTGTTGTACGTAAGCTTGTCCACAGTATGGTCCCCAGGTACCTATGTAACTACTTGAACTTGGTCCGGGGATAACCATAACTATTCCACTAGAAGGAGTGAAACTGTCGTTGTTCCTTTTAGATTTAATAGTGGTAAAAGGAAATAAACTTTTTTGTACTCAGCTGCTATTCTTTGGAATAGTCTTCCAAATAATTTGAAATGTATCATCTCCAGAGGCAGTTTCAAGTTCTCACTGAAAAAAGTCTCAAAAGTGAGTCGTAAGACTATAGTAGGTGGGTGAGAAGAGTAGAAAATGCCTGGGATAGTATATGGTCTACCTTTTGGTGCCTATTGTGTACACCCCCCTCCCCCTCCAAATGGACCACAATGGAAATAAGCTTTTAAGCTTTATTGTGTTATCCTTGATGATTTTCTTAAATTGCATGTGTAGGCGTCACCGGCTGGAGTGCCCTTATGTATGTATTTAAAAAATTGTCTAATAAATTAAATCAATCAATCAATCAATCAATTAATCAATCAATTCCAAATCACCTCACCTCTGTTTAGTAAGATAAACCGGATGTAGTTACAGAGCATTATGGGTACTGTAGTACGTCATGCTACAACCTCCTCCACCTGGTGACGGCCTGGTGACAGCCTGGTGACGGCCTGTTGAAGGCCTGGTGACAGCTTGGTGACGGTGACGCTGGCAGTGTGATCATAGTGACAGCTGCTGTCTTCCTGTCTGTCCATGTCCTGTTGTAGGGCTCAGCTGATTCCTACACAAGCAGACCATCGGACTCGGATGTCTCTCTGGAGGAGGAGCGGGAGGTGCCGGGCCAGGTCCAGGGCCAGAGCCCGAGCCAAGCGGTCCCGGGGACCCAGGCCCCGGCCCAGACCAGAGAGCAGAAGGAGCAGCAGGCTGCCTTGCAGCTGGAGAGAGCCAAGGTGAGACCCAGAGAGGTTGTGTTCAGTAGGGATAAAACGGTTTTAAAAAAGGTTTTAGAATATGATTCGATGCATGCTCTTCCTGGTACAATAATTTAAATGTGAGGGTACTACCTGGACAACAAGAAGACGTTATACTGTACTATGTAAAGGGTGGCAGAAGGGTTATGCCACAATTGATAAAGCACCAGATGTAAGGATCCGTTATAGCACACTTATATTGTATGACATTTGCTTATAAATGATTTGTGAAGCATCCACGTAGGCATTATAAAGGGTTTATGAAGGCTTTATTAAGCCTTGTAAGTCATAGTTCATTCATGTGAACTTACGTTCATGCTGTGCGGCTCTCTGACTGACCCTCTTGTCCCTCTCTCTCTCTCCAAAGGCTAAAGCCGTGGCCTTTGCTGTGAAGACCAATGTCAGCTACTGTGGAGCGTTAGACGAGGACGTGCCGGTGCCAGCGACCGCCATCTCGTTCGATGCTAAGGACTTCCTTCACATAAAGGGAGGTAATGTTTTTGTCACTGAGGCAAGGTTGAACTGTGGCACGCTATCAACCGGACTTTGATCAAATACATTTGTAAAATAGATTTGTGAGATATTTTTCAATGCCAAATGATTTAGCTTGGAGTGTGCACATGTCGGACTATACCATTGTACCAGACAAACTAGATTAAGTGTAGCTATTTGAAAGTATTTGATATCAGTGGAGGCTGGAACAGAGCCAATGGAATGGCATCATCCCCTATTCCGCTCCAGCCATTACCACGAGCCCGTCCTCCCCAATTAAGGTGCCACCAGCCTCCTGTGTTTGATATGTATTTGACCCAGGGCAGTTATCAACCACTATTACATTAACAGAAAGGGATGTACACTGAATTTAGTACCTGTGTTCTGAAACACACTCACTGTGTGTTAAAACTAGATACAACTGCTTATTTCATTGTATTCATGTCATTTTGGCTGCGTTTAGACAGGCAGCCCAATTCTGATCTATTTTTCCACTAATTGGTCTTTTGACCAATCACATCAGATCTTTTCACATCAGATCTTTTTCAGAGCTGATCTGATTGGTCAAAATACCAATTAGTGAATGAAACAAATATCAGAATTGGGCTGCCTGTCTAAACGCACTGAAACTGATTTTTCAACCACACCTCCAACCCATCCAGAAGTTCAACAACGACTGGTGGATCGGCCCGGCTGGTCAAGGAGGGCTGTGAGATCGGCTTCATCCCCAGTCCCCTGAAGCTAGAGAACATCCGCATCCAGCAGGAACAGAAGCGAGGGCGAGTCCAAGGGGTAAGGTAACCTATCACCAGGCCTCTCTCACTCAGTCAGAGACTTATAGGCTTGTGACCCTGGGAAGGGGGTTAGGAAGGGGCCAGCAGTGCTATTCAAAGTTTAGTCAAATTGATTCGGTTATGACAAATTAGTCAAATTAGTATAACTCACTTGGTTATGAATGTGCTTATGATGTGTAATAAAGAAGGTAATCATAGGAAGTGTTACAGATCATTTAGAATAATTACATTTCTCTCCATCCATATCCAGAATAGAAAAATCTAAATATTTCTAAGGTCTCTGGCCTTAATAATCAGTAGTGCTTTGGTTTTTCTAGCGACCTAGCTGCTCTGTCTGTTTAATCGCTCTTGAAGCTCCCGTCACCGGTGGTTTTGTCTCGTGTGCGTACTATCCTTCAGAGCCGTTCACTGCACTAGGCCTGTTCAGTTTGAACACTAATTCAGTGTAATGAGAAGACTCGGGATGAGTTGAGAGGCTCACCTCGAGTCCTTCATTCACCCTATAAGGCCCTGGATTGTGCATTTCTAACCCAGTCGCCGTTGGCCACATTAACACTGTGATTCTGTTGTGTTCCTTTTGTCCCTCTTGTCTTTTCCAGTAAGTCTGGAGGGAATTCTTCCTCAAGTGTAGAGGATGAGGTGTCCGCCTCGGTCAGACCCCTCATCTCCTCTGCAGGTGAGAGCCTCTTAGAGATGATGGGGACGTTGTCCGCCCCTACCGGCCCTCCGCTAGGTTAGAGAAGAACTAGAAAACTTTGGCAAGGCAACGTGAGACGTAGAGCAAGGATTGCTTAGTGTTTAAGCCTTCCCATGTCTCTCCATAGAACCTAAGATAAATGATTCCCAGCGGGCAAAACTGGTTGCAATAACGTCATTGTGACGTCTTTTTGTGATGTCACGGTCAAGTTGTATTCTGGTTGTAAAAGGACGTTTTTCTGGACGTCTTTTTAGCAATCAGAGAAAGACGTCTTTAACTGGTTGTAATCTGAACAGATAACAACCAAATTATGATCTCTGTCCCTGAGTTATCTTGACATTTCTATAATCAGAAAACCAGTTTACAACCAGAATATGACATCAATATAACATTGGTTGTAATCAGATGTCTCAACAACCAGAAAACCAGTTTACAACCAGAATATGACGCCATTATAACATCCCATACCAACTTTTGCCTGCTGGGTTGTGGATCCATAGAGTGTATATATATATATATATATAGTGTATTCTCCCATCCTCCTCTTCCTCCAGTTGAGGACTGCAGGCGCTCTGAGACTTGGCTTACCACAGGGTGAACCCAACGACAAGACTTTGACCCCCCTGAACTTCAGTCATGTGACTTTGTGAATATGCCTCATAGGATATTAGGATCATGTTTATATGTTGGATGATGAATCTAGAGGGTATATGTTTACTTTGTGTGTCAGTTATATCCTCGGGTTTGAAAATGTATTTACTGTAAATTACATTATGATCATCCCAATTCCCAAAATGAAGTACAGGATCATGAGGTCTCTGACCTGACAAGTTATGGTGACTTATGACACAATACAATACAAGACATTGACAATTCTGTTTTGTTTTACTTCACAGGAAAGCAGAAACAAAAAGCGGTAAGTGGGTGATGGTAACACTAAACTGTCTCCATCAACTAGAGCTGTCTACATTACAATAGTACAGTGCCCATCCTACATCCCATCCTACATCCCATCTAACATCCTGTCTAACATCCCATCTAACGTCCCATCTACATTAGTGAAATAGATTTGAGTCAGATTGTGCTGTCACAATGATCCATACATCCCGTGCATCTATCCCATTTTGTTACTGTGGGAAAATCTCAATTGCATTTCCTTGACTCCTTGCGTCCTCTCTCCTCGCCTCCTTCTCAAAACCCATTGGATGAGAAGGTAAAAGGTCCCTCCCCTCTGACTTCTCCTCCAATAGGTTTTGAGGAGAGCCGAGGGTTCTAGGAAATGCAATTGAGATTCTCCCAATGCGTCCCGCTGCTCCTCTGATTCCTTTGTTACTCTGTTACAGACTGAACACGTTCCGCCTTACGACGTGGTGCCGTCCATGAGGCCTGTGGTGCTGGTGGGGCCCTCCCTCAAGGGCTATGAGGTAAGCAGCAGCAGCGGCGGCGGCCATCTTTGAGTCACATGATCATCCTCTGGCTCTGGCCCATCCTAGAACTCCCATTGGTGGAATGACAGTAACAGTGCATCATGTTAAATGATTGTTGTTGCGGCTGTCATGATCACATCTCATTGAGGGAAGATCTCCTCATGGCTGGATGGCGTTTCTATTGAGTTCAGGTTTATATTCATTCATGTTTATATGTAGGCCATTTTTTTATAAGGTTGTATTGACACAGAATAGGCCTATTGGAGCTCTACTAGAGTCTATATTTAGGATGCTGAGTGAGGTGCTTTGTTGATGTTTTTCTAGTCATTCTCAGAACACCATAGTACAGGGAGCTGCTTTCCTCTCCTCCCCTCTTCCCCTCTTCCTCTCTCTCTCTCTCTCGCTCGCTCTCTCTCCTCGCACGGAGGGAACGCAATCAGTCGCCTCATCCCCCAGTGTGCTCTGTTGCCGCGGTAACAACCTTCTGGGTGCAAACGCGTCAGCATCAGAAGTAGAGCAACGTTGGAAATTAGAAAGAGAGGAGAGAGAGAGGAGAGAGAGTAGAGAAGAGAAGAGAGTGTAGAGAGATGAGAGAAGAGAGAGTAGAGAAGAGAGAGGAGGGAAGAGAAGAGAAAAGAGAAGAGGAGAGAGTAGAGAGATGAGAGAAGAGAGAGGAGGGAAGAGAAGAGAGAAGAGAAGAGTAGAGAGAAGAGAGAGTAGAGAGGAGAACCCCTGGAAGCAGCATCGCTGTGTTTCTAGATTAAACCAGCCACTAAATTATCTTTGTATATGCCACCATCCTTACTGGCAGGCCTCTGACCAGTTCCATGATACCATCCAAATTCAGTAATTTCAGGAGATCCATTTTAGTCTGAAATTAGTCTATTGTTGACAATGAGGATTTTACATTGCATTTCAGTAACAGAATATGAATCTATCTAGTGAATTGACTGATATCATGGAATTGACCCCAAATCTGGCTTTACTATTGCACTCATCAAGTTGTAGTTGTTTTGTATCAGGGTAGAACTCTATGAAATATAATGGCATGTTTGATATTATTTTCAGTATCCTCCAGTCAAATGACTGGATATCTGAACTAGTAGAATAGAATTGATAGAATGCTAAATGGTTTGTTGCACGTAGGCTGTCGTCATGGGACATCTTAGCTCTGGCCATGATGTGCTGTGGCCATGATGATCACCCAGTTGATACCGTGTAGCTCAGTTGGTAGAGCATGGCGTTTGCAACGCCAGGGTTGTGGGTTCGTTTTCCCACGGGGGACCAGTATGAAAAAAAATGTATGCACTCACTAACTGTAAGTCACTCTGGATAAGAGCGTCTGCTAAATGACTAAAATGTTATTTCCCAGGAGGTTTGCTTGCTGTTAGGGTTAAATGTTCTCTTTTTGAACACTACTCTCTCTCCTATATATACCCTCATAATTCTCTCTCTCTCTCTCCATCTTCACTATTTCTCCTCTTTCGGCTTCTCTTTCTCCACAGGTGACGGACATGATGCAGAAAGCACTCTTTGACTTCCTCAAGCACAGGTTTGACGGCAGGTGAGATTAAGGATGAGGCCTCCTGTAGCTCAGTTGGTAGTTGATAAGAGCGTCCTGCTAAATGACTAAAATGTAGATGAAAGAGGTTCCTTTCCTTTTGATGTTTTGTCTGTTTATTGTTCAACTCGTTACACTCAAATGACATTGACTTATGAAGCCCTACGAGATAGATAGGCCTAGAAATTCACATGGAATAGCTCTTTAGTGAAGGAGTATCTGTCAGCAAAATAAGGTATGCAGTATTTATCCACTTAATGCCTAAATTGGTGTCTTTGTTTGACCATTTCAGGATATCTATCACACGAGTTACAGCAGATATATCATTAGCCAAGAGGTCTGTTCTGAATAACCCCAGCAAGCGGGCCATTATCGAGAGATCAAACACCAGGTCCAGCTTAGGTATGTACCTCCACAATGTATTGATCTCTTTTACTGTAGCAGTCTTTTGAGTTTGCATTGTGTATCGACTTTTGCCTACTTTTATCCGTAGCTAGCATCTCTATGAGACTGGGCTAAAGAAGAATGATTTAGCTTGATTGAGCTATCTGCCGCAATGGAATCAATGGAATAGTCCCAAAAGTGCAAACTCCACCCACCTGGCTCTCCAGACAGGCTCAATCAAATGCTCAACGTAGTCATTGGCTACGTTCCAATGTCCATAGTAGACACCACTTAGAATGAATCAATGTATTGGGAATGCAGTGAAGGGATGGGAGTCTGTGTGTACCGGTTGTTTACAGTGTACTGGGCTGACTGTTTTCAGTGTGTATGATTGTTGTACGGTGATGCCGAAGTAAAATGTCCATCCTGAATGGACAGTAAAGTTATATTCTAAAGTCTATTGTTTACATCCTTGTCCCCAGCGGAGGTGCAGAGTGAGATAGAGAGGATCTTTGAGCTGGCCAGGTCCCTACAGCTGGTGATCCTGGATGCAGACACCATTAATCACCCAGCCCAGCTGCTCAAGACCTCGTTGGCTCCCATCATCGTCCATGTCAAGGTCTCCTCGCCGAAGGTAGGGACTGGAGGGGCTTGTATTAGGGTCATGTGATTTGAAACACATCCATGTCTACTATAGGGCCTCAGAGGTAACAATAATATTATATGGCCATGAAGCAGACACTTCATCATCTAAAGCAACTCACAGAACTGTCAACATTGTCAGTTATACGGTACGCTATAACCTACTGAGCCACTGGGACCACGTTCTTTTGAAAATGAATGTCAGCATGCTTAGACACTGATTGGTTTGTCAGTGGAGGGGTTTTCTAGAGTTATACATGTGTTTTGTTTTCATAGGAACACACTTTAATCTATCGAAGGTATTATACATTTATTTTAAATGATACTATTTGACCTGTATACCTGGTTAAAGATGTGAAACGCAGTATTCCCTTAAAGAATGTGTGTAAATAAAACATTACTGTAAGGGATCGGGGGTTGGCAGGATCTAGACAGAGTCTGACACTTCCCGATCTACTGAGAGGGGGAGTCATCAGACTCGATCTGGTTCACCTGAGTTCTGAGCACACCTGTCAGTAATTAGTGTAGGATTTAAGGTGTGCTCAGAAGCTCAGTCGGCGCGAGGTATTGTTCCATTGTGACTTGCTAAGCGTTTTGTTCCGAGAGAGAGAGAGAGAGAGAGAGAGAGTTTGTTGTTTTTGATTACCCGTGTATCCGACCTGTGCCTTGTTGTTTGACTCCCCGAATTGCTTAATCCTCTACTTGTCTACCCCAGTGATTACCGTTCTCTGATCCTGTGCCTGTGACCTCGACTACGACTAAGCCCGCTCCTTTGGTACCTCTGCCTGTCTATGCCTGGCCCGGTTTTGACCACAGCCCGCCCGACCACGATTAAGCTATTCCCTTGTCTGTACTCTAATAAAGCATCGCTATTCTGCGATTGGATCTTACCACTCTGTCCGAGTATTCATTACAGAATACCTCGCCATTACCATGGATCCAGCCGGAATTACAGAGGCGATGGGAGATACAGGAGAAACGCATGGATGAACTCCTACAGCTACTCAACGCTGGTGCAGCGGAAGGCACCACCCCGAGTACGGTCAGTCCTCGTCATGCACCTCCGATTTCTATACCGACAAGGTACGACGGGGAACCTGGCAAATGTCAGGGGTTTCTACTCCAGATGTCCCTGTATATGTCGTATAATAGTACTATGTTTTCCGATGACCGTAGCAGGGTGGATTTCATGATTTCTCTGCTAACGGGAAGAGCACTGGATTGGGCTACTGCGCTTTGGGCAGCTGAGGTCCCCGAGTTGAATGCGGAAGTTCAGTTCAAGAGACTGTTTCAAGAGGTGTTCGACCACCCAGTATCTGGGCGTAGTGTGGGAGACCAACTATGCGAACTTCAGCAGGGCCGTCGCACAGTAGCCGACTACGCTTTAGAGTTCCGTACTATAGCAGCCGGTAGCGGATGGAGCGAAACTGCTTTGCTCACAGTTTTCCGAAGAGGGCTGCGCCAAGACGTACAGACTGAGTTGGCTTGTCGAGAGATATCACTGCGCTACATGAGTTTATCAAAATAGCCATCTCTATTGATAATCTTATAGTGCAACACAAGGCATCCACAGTCCGGGAGCCCTCGATCACTGGTCCTATGCAATCGACAGAGCGGAGGAGAGAATCTGAGGAGGGAACCTATGCAACTGGGACGGTCACCTCTACAAGGTTCAGTGAGACAACAACGTCGGCAAGACGGACTATGCCTGTATTGTGGTCAGGCGGGTCATTTCGTTCGTCAATGTCCGGTACGACCTAACCGTACCCCAGGATATCGCCTCGGAACTGCCAAACCGGTGAGTGAGACTCCAGTGTTGAACATTACATCTAAACAAATGTATGTGCCTGTTACCTTATCTGTCGGAGAGAAAGTGCGCAGGTTGGAAGGACTTATTGATTCCGGAGCGGCTGCCAGCTTTCTGGATATGGGTCTTGCTGAGGAGTTGGGAGTTCAACTTATCCCAATTCAACCTCCCCTGCGAGTCAACGCGCTAGACGGTGAGCCCATGGGCACTGGGTTCATTACGCACCGTACCGGGAAATCAAGTTACAAGTGGGCTCCCTGCACCATGAGAACATAATTCTGTTCGTCATCTCCGCCCACGGGAGCCGCTAGTCCCTCGGCCATCCCTGGCTCAGTTACCCATGATCCGGTCATCTCCTGGAAATCTGGCGATATCACGGCTTGGAGTGAGGTATGTAGGGCTGAGTGCCTCATTTTACCTTGCAAAACGTCTACTGTGGAGGATGCGAAGGGTGCGGTGTCTACTGTTGTTCCTACAGAGTACCAGGATTACGCGCAGGTGTTCTCCAAGGAGAGGGCTACCGTGTTACCACCGCATCGGGCCTGGGATTGTGCAATTGATCTGCTATCCGGGGCTACCCCTCCTCGCGGACGAATCTACCCTTTGTCTCAGCCGAACGGGAATCAATGAGCAAGTATATTGATGAGGCACTTCAGCAAGGGGCCATTCGCCCATCTACGTCTCCCGCCGCATCCAGTTTCTTCTTTGTTAAGAAAAGGATGGCGGACTTCGTCCTTGTATAGACTATCGAGGTTTGAACGATATCACCATAAAAATCGTTACCCCCTTCCTTTGATTCCAGCGGCCCTCGAGCAGGTGGGGCAGGCCTCCATCTACAGTAAACTGGACCTCAGGAGTGCGTACAATCTGGTGCGCATTAGAGAGGGGGATGAATGGAAGACCGCCTTCATCACCCATCGAGGACATTATGAATATTGTGTTATGCCCTATGGACTTACTAACGCGCCCTCTGTGTTCCAGGCGTTCATGAATGAAATTTTAGGGACTTGATTGATCGTTTTCGTCATAGTGTACATTGATGACATCCTAATCTACTCTAACTCTCTGAGTGAACATGTGTCCCATGTACGACAGGTTCTGGACCGACTCCGCCAACACTCTCTGTTCGTGAAGGCCGAGAAGAGTGAATTCCATGTCACAACGATTTCCTTCCTTGGGGCCATACTCACTCCCGACGGGGTAAGACTGGATGAATCCAAGGTACAAGCTGTACGAGACTGGCCTCAACCCCAGACGGTGAAAGAGCTTCAGAGATTCTTGGGGTTTGCCAATTACTATAGACGGTTCGTGCGTAATTTCAGCACCACTGCAGCTCCCCTGTCGGCGATGAACAGCCACAAGGGGCGTGGTCTGAAATGGACGGAGGGGGCAGTGCGGGCTTTTGAGACATTGAAACAACGATTTACCACCGTCCCCATTTTGTGTCAGCCGGATCTTACCTTGCCGTTCATCGTGGAGGTGGACGCCTCGGAGGTTGGAGTTGGAGCCGTGCTATCCCAGCGCCAAGGTGAGCGCCCAAATCACGACCCTGTGCTTTTTTTCTAAAAGCTGAATCCGGCCGAGCAGAACTACGACGTGGGAAATCGTGGAATTGCTGGCGGTGAAGTTAGCACTGGAGGAGTGGAGACATTGGCTGGAGGGAGCAGCTCATCCGTTCCAAGTGCTCACGGACCACCGCAATCTGGAGTATCTTCACAGTGCTAAACGACTGAACTCCCGACAGGCAAGGTGGTCTTTGTTCTTCAACCGTTTCCAATTCACTGTCTCTTATATTCCCCGGGTCCAATAATTGTAAGGCGGACGCGCTTTCCCGACGGTTCGAGCGCGCGGACAGACCGGGTTGAACCAGAACCTATCCTCCCCCATGAGTTGCCGTGCTGGTCCTGTGAGGTGGGCTATCGATGACACGATTCAGGAGAGCCTACAAGCGGAACCAGCCCCTCCAGAAACCCCCGGTGTCGAAGGTGTTTGTACCAGCTCCGCTTCGACCTCAACTGATGGAATGGTGCCACACGTCGCTAGGATCTGGTCATCCCGGAATCACTCGAACTACTCGACTCATCAGTCGAAAATACTGGTGGGATTCCCTCACAGATGACGTCCGAGACTACGTAATATCCTGCCCAGTTTGTGCTCAGTCCAAGGCGCCTCGAGCACTACCGGAGGGCAAGCTGATGCCATTGCCAACTCCTCAACGACCCTGGTCGCACATCGCGATGGACTTTGTTACCGACCTACCAGAATCAGAGGGCCATACTGTAATTCTCGTGGTCATCGATCGATTCTCAAAGATGTGTCGGTTAGTACCCATGACCCGTTTACCTAACGCCACTCAAATGGCGGAGACTATGTTTAACCAGGTGTTCCGGCAGTTTGGTGTTCCAGAGGATATTGTTTCCGACCGGGGACCCCAGTTCGTATCCCGGGTTTGGAAGGCCTTCTGCGAACGCTTGGGTATCTCGGTGAGCCTCACCTCCGGATATCATCCCCAGGCCAATGGGCAGACCGAACGGCTCAACCAGGAAATTGGGAAGTATCTACGGCAACAATGTTCGCGGCAGCCGCAAGAGTGGAGCCGATTCCTTCCTTGGGCAGAGTATGCTCAGAACTCACTCATTCACACCTCCCTACGTCTAACGCCCTTTCAGTGTGTTCTAGGGTATCAACCACCCCCTGTTCCCGTGGGATACCGCACCCGGGATGGTACCGGCGGTGGACGAGTGGTTCCGTCCCGGAGTGCGCAGGTCTGGGAGACGGCCCATCAACATCTCAGTCAAGCCTCACAGCAGCAAAAGACCTATGCCGACCGACGCCGGAGACCTACTCCCACTTATCAAACCGGACAACGAGTGTGGCTGTCTACCCGAGACCTGCGGTTCCGACGGAGCTGCAAGAAGCTCCAACCCAGGTACATTGGTCCTTTCAAAGTTCAGAGACGTATTAACCCTGTCACCTGCCGTCTGTTACTCCTCGACACTACAGGATAAACCCTACGTTCCACGTCTCCTGTTGAAACCTGTCCATTATAGCCCGATGTATCCACCAATCGCTCAACAACCTACTACACCACCTTTGGAGGATGAACAGGACACCACCTATACAGTCCACGAGATACTGGAGTCAAGACGGAGACGAGGGGGGCATCGAATATCTCGTGGACTGGGAGGGATATGGACCTGAGGAACGGTCCTGGGTTCCGGCTAAGGACATACTGGATCCCGCTCTCAAGGCCACTTTCCACGCTGAGCACCCAGATCATCCAGGACCCCGACCCAGAGGAAGACCACCCGGTAGAGGTGAAGGCCGTCAGGAGCCGGCCCTGGGGAGGGGGGATACTGTAAGGGATCGGGGGTTGGCAGGATCTAGACAGAGTCTGACACTTCCCGATCTACTGAGAGGGGGAGTCATCAGACTCGATCTGGTTCACCTGAGTTCTGAGCACACCTGTCAGTAATTAGTGTAGGATTTAAGGTGTGCTCGGAAGCTCAGTCGGCGCGAGGTATTGTTCCATTGTGACTTGCTAAAGCGTTTTGTTCCGAGAGAGAGAGAGAGTTTGTTGTTTTTGATTACCCGTGTATCCGACCTGTGCCTTGTTGTTTGACTCCCGAATTGCTTAATCCTCTACTTGTCTACCCCAGTGATTACCGTTCTCTGATCCTGTGCCTGTGACCTCGACTACGACTAAGCCCGCTCCTTTGGTACCTCTGCCTGTCTATGCCTGGGCCGGTTTTGACCACAGCCCGCCCGACCACGATTAAGCTTATTCCCTTGTCTGTACTCTAATAAAGCATCGCTATTCTGCGATTGGATCTTACCACTCTGTCCGAGTATTCATTACAATTACATTCGAAAAGAGCATGACCATTTCAACAGACGTCTAACACTATCTAACACATATTTAAATGTCTTCCCACCGTCTAGGTTCTGCAGAGGCTGATCAAGTCCAGAGGGAAGTCCCAGAGCAAGCATCTGAACGTACAGCTGGTGGCAGCTGACAAACTAGCCCAGTGTCCTCCGGTGAGTGACTCTAACAGCACACTGTTTCTTTAATCTACACCACCCAGCATACTGTCTCTTTAATCTACACCACCCAGCATACTGTCTCTTTAATCTACACCACCCTAGCATACTGTCTCTTTAATCTACACCACCCAGCATACTGTCTCTTTAATCTACACCACCTATCATACTGTCTCTTTAACCTACACCACCCAGCATACTGTCTCTTTAATCTACACCACCCAGCATACAGCATACTGTCTCTTTAATCTACACCAACCAGCATACAGCATACTGTCTCTTTGATCTACACCACCCAGCATACTGTTTCTTTAATATACAGCACCCAGCATATAGCATACTGTCTCTTTAATCTACACCACCCAGCATACAGCATACTGTCTCTTTAATCTACACCACCCAGCATACTGTCTCTTTAATCTACACCACCTAGCATACTGTTTCTTTAACCTACACCACCCAGCATACTGTCTCTTTAACCTACACCACCTATCATACTGTCTCTTTAATCTACACCACCCAGCATACTGTCTCTTTAATCTACACCACCCAGCATAATGTCTCTTTAATCTACACCACCCAACATACTGTCTCTTTAATCTACACCACCCAGCATACAGCATACTGTCTCTTTAATCTACACCAACCAGCATACAGCATACTGTCTCTTTAATCTACACCACCCAGCATACTGTTTCTTTAATATACAGCACCCAGCATATAGCATACTGTCTCTTTAATCTACACCACCCAGCATACAGCATACTGTCTCTTTAATCTATACCACCCAGCATACTGTCTCTTTAATCTACACCACCTAGCATACAGTCTCTTTAACCTACACCACCCAGCATACTGTCTCTTTAACCTACACCACCCAGCATACTGTCTCTTTAATCTCACCACCCAGGATACTGTCTCTTTAATCTACACCACCCAGCATACTGTCTCTTTAATCTACACCACCCAGCATACAGCATACTGTCTCTTTAATCTACACCAACCAGCATACAGCATACTGTCTCTTTAATCTACACCACCCAGCATACTGTTTCTTTAATATACAGCACCCAGCATATAGCATACTGTCTCTTTAATCTACACCACCCAGCATACAGCATACTGTCTCTTTAATCTATACCACCCAGCATACTGTCTCTTTAATCTACACCACCTAGCATACAGTCTCTTTAACCTACACCACCTAGCATACTGTCTCTTTAATCTACACCACCCAGCATACTGTCTCTTTAATCTACACCACCCAGCATACTGTCTCTTTAATCTACACCACCTAGCATACAGTCTCTTTAATCTACACCACCTAGCATACTGTCTCTTTAACCTACACCACCCAGCATACTGTCTCTTTAATCTACACCACCCAGCATACTGTCTCTTTAATCTACACCACCTATCATACTGTCTCTTTAATCTACACCACCCTGCATACTGTCTCTTTAATCTACACCACCCAGCATATAGCATACTGTCTCTTTAATCTACACCACCCAGCATACAGCATACTGTCTCTTTAATCTACACCACCCAGCATACTGTCTCTTTAATCTACACCACATATCATACTGTCTCTCTTTAATCTACACCACCCAGCATACTGTCTCTTTTAACATACACCACCCAGCATATAGCATACTGTCTCTTTAATCTACAGCACCCAGCATACAGCATACTGTCTCTTTAATCTACACCACCCAGCATACAGCATACTGTCTCTTTAATCTACACCACCCAGCATACAGCATACTGTCTCTTTAATCTACACCACCTAGCATACTGTCTCTTTAACATACACCACCCAGCATACTGTCTCTTTAATCTACAGCACCCAGCATACTGTCTCTTTAATCTACACCACCTAGCATACTGTCTCTTTAACCTACACCACCCAGCATACTGTCTCTTTAACCTACACCACCCAGCATACTGTCTCTTTAATCTCACCACCCAGGATACTGTCTCTTTAATCTACACCACCCAGCATACTGTCTCTTTAATCTACACCACCCAGCATACAGCATACTGTCTCTTTAATCTACACCAACCAGCATACAGCATACTGTCTCTTTAATCTACACCACCCAGCATACTGTTTCTTTAATATACAGCACCCAGCATATAGCATACTGTCTCTTTAATCTACACCACCCAGCATACAGCATACTGTCTCTTTAATCTATACCACCCAGCATACTGTCTCTCTTTAATCTACACCACCTAGCATACAGTCTCTTTAACCTACACCACCTAGCATACTGTCTCTTTAACCTACACCACCCAGCATACTGTCTCTTTAATCTACACCACCCAGCATACTGTCTCTTTAATCTACACCACCTAGCATACAGTCTCTTTAACCTACACCACCTAGCATACTGTCTCTTTAACCTACACCACCCAGCATACTGTCTCTTTAATCTACACCACCCAGCATACTGTCTCTTTAATCTACACCACCTATCATACTGTCTCTTTAATCTACACCACCCTGCATACTGTCTCTTTAATCTACACCACCCAGCATATAGCATACTGTCTCTTTAATCTACACCACCCAGCATACAGCATACTGTCTCTTTAATCTACACCACCCAGCATACTGTCTCTTTAATCTACACCACATATCATACTGTCTCTTTAATCTACACCACCCAGCATACTGTCTCTTTAACATACACCACCCAGCATATAGCATACTGTCTCTTTAATCTACAGCACCCAGCATACAGCATACTGTCTCTTTAATCTACACCACCCAGCATACAGCATACTGTCTCTTTAATCTACACCACCCAGCATACAGCATACTGTCTCTTTAATCTACACCACCTAGCATACTGTCTCTTTAACATACACCACCCAGCATACTGTCTCTTTAATCTACAGCACCCAGCATACTGTCTCTTTAATCTACACCACCTAGCATACTGTCTCTTTAACCTACACCACCCAGCATACTGTCTCTTTAACCTACACCACCCAGCATACTGTCTCTTTAACCTACACCACCCAGCATACTGTCTCTTTAATCTACAGCACCCAGCATACAGCATACTGTCTCTTTAATCTACACCACCCAGCATACAGCATACTGTCTCTTTAATCTACAGCACCCAGCATACTGTCTCTTTAATCTACACCACCCAGCATACAGCATACTGTCTCTTTAATCTACACCACCCAGCATACTGTCTCTTTAATCTACACCACCTACATACACCACCCAGCATACTGTCTCTTTAATCTACACCACCCAGCATACTGTCTCTTTAATCTACTGCACCCAGCATACAGCATACTGTCTCTTTAATCTACACCACCCATCATACTGTGTCTTTAATCCACACCACCCAGCATACTGTCTCTTTAATCTACACTACCCAGCATACTGTGTCTTTATTCTACACCTCCCAGCATATTGTCTTTAATCAACACCACCCAGCATACTGTCTCTTTATTATTTAATCTACAGCACCCAGCATACTGTTTCTTTAATCATCACCATCCAGCATACTATCTCTTTAATATACTGCACCCATTGCTCCTTTTCATGGTGTCTTCTTGCTACATTCACCTCCAACAATGTCTCCCTATGTTTGCTTGAGGTTGATCCAAGACAGGGCCATTGAAAAGGTCTATTAACAATCAAGTGACAAAATGACTTAATCTGTTTGTGTGACTGACCGGGGTTTGAACCCAGGTTTTCTGTGAAGCACAAGACAGCCTTTAGTTTAGGGAGCTAACATGTCAGCTCAGCTCTCATGCTACGTTACTGTTTCACCAAACCACCTCCGTTACCTTTCAACCAAATGAACTGAAACCTTCTCTCACTCCCTCTCTCACTCCCTCTCCCTCTCTCTCTCTCATTCCCTCTCACACTCTCTCACTCCCTCTCTCCCCTCTCTCCCTCTCTCACTCCCTCTCTCTCTATCTCTCACTCCCTCTCTCCCCCTCTCACTCCCTCTCTCCCGCTCTCTCACTCCCTCTCTCACTCCTTCTCTCCCTCTCTCTCTCACTCCCTCTCCCCCTTCACTCCCTCTCTCCTTCTCTCTCCCTCTCTCACTCTCTCTCTCCCCCTCACTCCCTCTCTCTCCCTCTCTCTCTCCCCCCTCTCACTCCCTCTCCCTCTCCCTCCCTCCATCTCCCTCTCTCACTCCCTCTCTCCCTCTTTCTCCTACTCTCCCCCCTTCTCTCACTCCCTCTCTCCCCCCTCTCTCTCACTCCCTCCCTCTCACTCCCCCTCTCTCACTCCCTCTCTCCCTCTCTCCCCCTCTCACTCCCTCTCCCTCTCTCTCCTCCCTCCCTCTCCCTCTCTCACTCCCTCTGTCTCTCACTCCTTCTCTCCCCCTCCTCTCTCACTCCCCTCTCCCCCTCCCGCTGTCTCTCCCTCCCTCCATTTCCCTCTCTCACTCCCTCTCTCCCTCCTCCCCCTCTCTCACTCCTCTCCCCCCCCCTCCCTCTCCCTTCTCCCTCTCCCTCTCTCTCTCTCGCTCTCTCTCTCTCTTTACCCCCTCTGACAGGAGATGTTTGACATCATCCTGGATGAGAACCAGTTGGAGGGGATGCGTGTGAACACCTAGCTGAGTACCTGGAGGCCTACTGGAAAGCCACCACACCTCCATGGCCACACCGCTCAACCCCCTGCTGGGACGCAACCTGGGCCCCACTGCCCTCACTCCTTACCCCACCACCATCTCTGGACTGCAGGTTGGTCATAAACAGATAGCTACAGCGCTATGGGGTTAAAGGGACTGTCTCCCCTTAAAGGGACAAACTTTCAAAGTTGACTTTGGAGTGTGATGTTCCTTTAAGGGGAGACAGTTCATTGTTCTAAGTTAGATTAGTTGATTAGTGCCCAGTGTAACATACAGAAATGATTAGTGCCCAGTGTAACATACAGAAATGTAACAAAAAGGGGTTGTTTGTGTGTGTATGAGGTGAACCAGCAGACTCAAAGAATGAGACAACACAGCAACCACACGGGAGACCACTCCACGCCCAACGAGCGTCGCAACCTGATGACCGCCGACGAGAACTACCACAACGAAGCGGGCGACAAGGGACGCAACCGCATGTCGTCGGGCTCGCAGCACAGCCGAGACCAAGACCCGTACCACCAGGACTACCAGGACCCCTACCAAGACTCCTACAAGCCCCACCGCAATCGCTCCTCCCGGGCAGCTACAGCCATGACTCCCGGCACAGGCTTTGAGCCCGAATGATGTCCCCAGCTTCACAACCTTTATAGCCCTCAAGTCAACCCTCCGGTGGCAACAGAGCCAAAATGGTTCCCACTCAAAATATTGTGTCAAATTTTGTTGTTTTCAATTATTTGTTTTACTTCAGGCGTTTGATGAGAAGTAGTCCCGCACTCCCGAACAAAATCTCCAGTCACCTCTCATTCCCATTATGTCTCTCAGTCTTGCCTGGGCACTGGCAGGGACCCCTGTCAAGCAACATGTGGTCAGGATGAGGAAGAAGGACATGATGCTAATGCTACATAACTGAGTTAATACAACTCATGTGACTGAGTTGTTTTTCCTCATAAGGGGACCTTTCCAGTTCCCTTATACCCCACACAGAGAGATGGGTTGAAGGGGATAGCAGTGTGAGATTTATATTTGGACTTTGCTAAGCTAACAACAAGCTAAGATATTTTAGCTAGCATGGTTAGATTGTGGGTACATGTGTAGTGCTAAACTTGAAGTGCTTGAGAGCCCCCCCAATGAGTCGCCATAGCACGTGGTGGAGTCACTGCTGAAAGCTGGTAGTCTTACCAAGAGTCCCCAGACCATTCAGTTGTTTGCATGCTGACTGAGAGAGTATCGTCAGTATATCCACTTACAGTACGTGTCTGTTGTCATGGGGAGTTGTATACTAAGCCGTGCCCCACCATGACTGGCAGTGGTCTTTTTCCAGACCTCAACTGATTCCTGAGAGGAGCATGTGGAGTATTTGGTTGTTTTGTTAACCAGTGCTTTCACATGTCAGGTACTGTATGTGCCATTTGAACACTTGTCTAGCTTGGCCTTTCTTCTTGTAGCTTAGTTAGTGTGATATGATTTGGAGTGGACGGGTGCTCTCAAGCTGGCCACATCCAGTGGAACCACGGATAAACTCGGCAACAGTCGATACTTTGCATATCTCAGTATTTTTCACTACTCTGATTCGGTTGCGTCAGAGCCTCATAGAGGTATTATAACAAGAAGCAGGGGTGTCAACCAATCAGAGCTCGTCTCATCTCTGGCCAGCCTCGGGATTGGTTGACCGTCCATGCTGCTTCCTGTGTTTCTTCTCTGGCCAACCTTGTGATTGGTTGACCGTCCATGCTGCTTCCTGTGTTTCTCTCTGGCCAGCCTCGTGATTGGTTGACCGTCCATGCTGCTCCACTAACGTTGGATTGTGTCTTCCCAGGGTCCTTTGCATCATGTTAATTGATTCTCTGTGTAGCTGGCATGTTTTCCCTGACTTGAAAAAGGCATGCTCCCTTTGGTAGTAATATCCCTGTGTAAAATAGAGGAGGGTGTTTAAGGAGGGAGAGCACACATTGGTGCAAAATAGGTGCAGTCTAATTACTTGAGAGTGCATCATCTGAACATTTTTGGGGTAATTGAATACATGAAAATGGAAATGGAAGAAATTCATTCGGTCAGTTTATTTCTAGCAACAATTTTTGTGATTTTATTTTGTTCTTAATGAGATAAGAAGCATTCAGTTGTATCCAAGGTGGTTTGTTGACTAGAGTTGCATTGGCTCCCCGATCCAATACCTAGGCTTTAGTTTAGTGGGCTAATGCACTATTCTGGCGTGCAGGAGGCCCGGGTTTGAACCCGGTCGGTCACAGAGACACAACCACCCTCCAGGACCAGGGTTTGCCCTGCGGTGGATAGGTCATCTAAACTGGAGCTTTGACCAAGATGGAGATGGTGGTCCCTCTCTGTGCATCCTGGGAGAGTGAGTTCTTGGGGCAGCGTATTCTGAGTTAGAGAGATGTGCAGAGTTAACTTGTTAGCTGTCTTTTAGTGTAATTCCTCCACTAGAGTTGATGTACTGTACTGAACATTTGTAGCACCCGCATCAGCTGATGCCTTAACATGATAAAACAAGAAAGAACCTCTGAAAGGATAGGGTCTTAATTATGATTTAGCTCAACTGTCTGGTTAGGCGCTGACTTTGATTTCAGAGAGCCAGTTGATTTCCTTGCTCATATCTATGTCTCTTATGCTAGTTTGTTCACTGACTGAAAACAAAAGACTGCCAACGAAGAAGAAGAAAAAAGAATACAAGTACATCTGCTGTCGTTTATGAGCATGCTTCTCTGTCATATTGTGATTCAGGCCAAAGTGAGTGTTGGCTGATTGAATGGGGAGTTACTCACCATTAAAAACCAGAACCAAGAACCACAACCAAGATTCAGCTCTGTTGCTTGAGACAATCAGAGGGGTTTTTCTAGACCATTCACCTCTCTCCCACCAGAGTCCCAGAGCAGTTTGTGAGGGTGTGGTAACTTGGGTTACTGGTACTGGGTGTAGCATGTCTACCCCTGTTGTGACATTGAGGGGCGTCTCTCCTTTTCTATTCAAAATGAATTAACTGAATTCCAATTGATTTTCTGAATTGACTGGAAGTGAAATTAAAATTTACCCCATCTCTTTTCCCTGTGAATGCCCTGGAAAGAAAACATTTCAAACAATCAAAGAAATTGTTATTTGAATGGTGTAGATATCATTTCTAAAGGTCTCTGTTACTGATCAGAAAAAAGCACGAGTCCTGTACTCTTCTTTTGTCTTCTTTGTAAAAAAATTAAGAGGCTTAATTTTTGCCTCTAAATTAAGTTTCATTACAATTCTCATGATTTGATTCAATAACATGGGTTTAAACTCGACCAGACCATTAAAACAGTTAAATGTTTTTTTCTTTGGTAAAATGTACAAAAAATAAAAAAGAAGAAAAACTCTAACATTTATCACAATATATGAAAAAGTAATAGATACATCTTTGCTGGTGATTATTTTTATAAAAATACATAAATGTACATAATGTCTTTGAGAGATGCTATTTGCTGTATACTTGCATTCTCATTAAAAACTACGATCCTCGACGGGACAAGTTGGAACAACACAAACGTTTCAGTATACAAAAGTTTCAGTAATGTGCAATACAAAAAAGGCATGCTGTTTTAAATGAGGAAATTCCATGTACTATGCAACCGCAACCGTGTACATCGCTTCATGCTGTGACTAATTCTCCAACTGTCCTTTTCCAAGCAGCTTCATCAGAACTCTTAAGGACATTTTGTGTTGATACTTTTTGTGGAAGACGAAAAAACTCAACGGCTAATGCGGTATTGCATGCATAATGTACCATTTTAATTTATTAAAACTAATGAAAATAAAATAATGTGAAATGCGAGATGATTGTGTCAAAGGCGAAGCTAGAAGTAACTTAAACGTTTTTCTTTTACAAAATAAAAGAGTCGTTCTACAACAACTGTCTCAGGTAACTTTTTTATTATGTATTATCTATGTAGGCTTTTATTATTTGTTATAAATATTTTACGTAGCAACATATTGTACCTACCAAATAGAATCTAATTCTAGTTCTGTGGTACCTACAATGAGGAATCCCACACTTAAAAGGCCCCCGTTGTTGACAACGAAAATGTCGTGCAGTACACGAATAAACCACACAGTGGCACTGTCTACTAATAGTACAGTATATCAAGTCTCATTTCAGTAAGGGCTGCCCTGGCAAAGCCTGGTGGAAACCGACTGATCGCTGCACTCGCCATTCTGATTAACCTCACGTATTATCTCCTAATTAAAAAGATTATTGATATATGAAGTGAAATAGAAAGGTGAACGGCGTGATCAGGGTGGTTTCACCAGGCTAGCGCTGTCATAGGCTACCGCTTCTGTAAATCCATGCGTTATCTTCACAGAGGAAAAGGTCTGATCCAGAGCTGATCCAACTCAAGCTCATACAGTAAATATAGTACAGGACAACATTAATCTGATTTTGATCTGATTTATTTTGCACTGAGCTGTCAATGATATCCAGAGATCTGCTGTGCTTGTGGGTTTGACAGATGAAGAGGGGAGTCACGCAGAAAGGATCCCTAGAGAGAGGAACATCATGTTGAACTATGGGCGTTTGTCTTTGGATGCATCCATTCATTGCCCACCTATGTGTGTGTGTGACTGTGTGCATGTGAAACCCTGTACAGTTTTCTATAACAGTCCCTTTCAGAGTATGTGCAGAACTCCTTAGCTGCCTGAAGCAGGTTGATTATGTAACTGGAGAGTGAGGACAGAGACACAGCAATGAGATAGCACTGTCAGGATGGTTTATCCACACCACTGCTCAAGACCTTTAGGTCTACTTCCTGGGTTGTTCCCAGTAGGGCACATGGTAACAACATGTCTTGTAAATAGTAAATACTAATCTGTGTTCCTATTGGACAAGTTCAGGTTGGGGCTATGGTAGTACCTCACCGTTTCAAAACGTTTTCTCTCCTACCACACAACTCTACCCTCTGCCTACTGAACAACACAACTCTCCCTACCACACAACTCTACCCTCTCCCTACCGAACAACACAACTCTCCCTACCACACAACTCTACCCTCTCCCTACCGAACAACACAACTCTCCCTACCACACAACTCTACCCTCTCCCTACCGAACAACACAACTCTCCCTACCACACAACTCTACCCTCATTCCTCCACAGTTAGGGTTGTAAAGCTACCGGTAATTTACCAAAGTTAATTGAATCTTCTGTAATTTAGGTAATTAACAGGTTATCTAAATTTATGTATCATATTTTTTATTTATTTGTATCTGTGTCCATATTGTCCATGAGATTTAAGTGGATAGACCATATGGTTCAAGAGAAAATAGCCTAATTAATGAGAAAAGTATCTAATCAATAGTATTTTTAACAACTGCAATTCAACCAACTACTGACTTTTTTCACAACTGCCACCGGTTTGGCGCAAAGATATTTACTACAAAGATATATTAACATACCTAAATAAATAAAAGTGTACATATTTTTAAAGGATATTTCAGGCTGAAACCCTCATATTAAACACAAATGGTATCCACTATGGTTTATATTTAGGACAATGTTTTACAGCTTTGTCATCATTTTTTGTTGTTGGTATCATCTTAATTGATTATTTTACATGTGATAAGGCCACACTGAGGGCCAGAGATAATTACAGATATCTGTGATAATCTGAAGTACCCCCAAAACGCCACTAGATGTCATTTTATAAAATTAAAATAAAAAAAATTGAAAGCTACCAAAATTCTGGTAGTTTACTGGTAAACGTTTCCAGTAATATACCATTCCTTTGCAAACCTATCCACAGTCCTCAGCACAAGCCTTTCCCTCGATAGCTAATCCGCCTCAAAATAGGGCCACTATCTCAGCGGAGTCAACTGAAGCCCTGACCTGGCATAGCTCTGACCACATATATGGTTCTGGCTCTGACTGGTGTTAGGTAGGACAGAGAGGTGTGTGGAGGGGGTTGGTCTGAAAGGAGAGCTAAAATACACTAAGGAATAAGAAGGAACAGCAAGTCAAAAACCAGCTCAATGTCACTGAAGAATCCATTTAATCTAACCACCTCTGGGAAAATTGGAACAGACTAAACAAACAACAACATGAAGAGCTATCTATCCAAAATTGAGATGTATGGATAAACCCCTTCTCCAATCGTTTTGGCCCTATACCAAAGAACAAACAGCAAAAACATATACATGATCAATTACAAATCTTAGAATCAGCTATTATTGACTACCAGAAGCCACTGGATTCTCCAATTACATTGTATGAACTACAGGACCAAATACAAACCCTCCAACCCAAAAAGGCCTGTGGTGTTGAAACCACCCCAATCCACAAAAGTGGAGACAAATTTGACCCCAATAACTACCGTGGGATCTGCATCAACAGCAAATGTACAATTTCCCTGGACAGCTGATGAAACTGTGGGTTTGCACAAGCGAATAATTTCTGCACAAACTGTCAGAAACCATCTCAGGGAAGCTCATCTGCGTGCTCGTCAGTCCTCACCAGGGTCTTGACCTGACTGTAGTTCAAGGCGTCAGAAACCAACTTCAGTGGGCAAATGCTCAGTTTCGATAGACGCTGGTACGTTGGAGAAATGTGCTCTTCACGGATAAATCCCAGTTTCCGCAGTACTGGGCAGATGGCAGACAACGTGTATGGCATCGTGCGGATGAGCGGTTTGCTGATGTCAACGTTGTGAACAGAGTGCCCTATGGTGGTGGTGGGTTTATGGTATAGGCAGGACAATTGCATTTTATCTATGGCAATTTAAATGCACAGATACTGTGATGAGATCCTGAGGCCCATTGCAGTGACATTCATCTGCTGCCATCACCTCATGTTTCAGCATGATAATGCATGTCGCAAGGATCTGTAAACAATTCCTGGAAGCTGAAAATGTCCCAGTTCTTCTATGCGAAGGAGATGTGTCGTGCTGCATGAGGCAAATGGTGGTCACACCAGATAGTGACTGGTTTTCTGATCCACGCCCCTACCTTTTTTTTAAGGTATCTGTGACCAACAGATACATATCTTTATTCCCAGTCATGTGAAATCCATAGATTAGGGACTAATTAATTTATTTCAATTGACTGATTTCTTATATGAACTGTAACGCAGTAACATCTTTAAATTGTTGCATGTTGCGTTTATATTTTTGTTTAGTGTATTTAGGGCTTATGGCTTGGGGGTAGAAGCTGTTTGGGAGCTTTTTGGTCCCAGACGTAGCACTCCGGTACCGTTTGCCGTGTGGTAGCAGAGAGAACAGTCTATGACTTGGGCGGCTGGAGTCTTCTTCTTCTGACACCGCCTGGGATAGAGGTCCTGAATGGCAGAGACTTCAACTCCAGTGATGTACTGGGCCATACTCACTACCCTCTGTGAAGCGCCTTGCAGTCAGATGCCGAGCAGTTACCATACCAACTGGTGATGCAGCCAGTCAAGATGCTCTCAATGGTGCAGTTGTAGAACTTTTTGAGGATCTGAGGGCTCATGCCAAATCTTTTCAACCTGAGGGGGGAGAGGCGTTGTCGTGCCCTCTTCACGACTGTGTTGGTGAGTTTGGACCATGATAGGTCCTTAGTGATGTGGACACAGAGGAACTTGAAGCTCTCGACCCGCTCCACTACAGCCTCGTCGATGTGAATGGGGGCGTGCTCGGCCCTCCGTTTCCTGTAGTCCACAATCAGCTCCATTGTCTTGCCCTTGCTGAGGGAGAGGTTCTTAGCACTACACAGCTGATTCAAATAATCAAAGGACTCGTTTTGAAAGTTGGTTCATCTTATCCTTTGAGGCTTTAAAAGTGTTCTTACACTGTGATTTTGAACATTCAAAGCAACTGGGAAACATCCATGGCAGCCATTGTTGTCACCTTAGCTTGCTACATAACTTCTGGGTGATAGGAACCTACGAGCACCACCACCAATCAGCCTGCACCACTGTGCACACACCCATTGTTACTACGACGTTTTTCCTACAGTATGACAACTAGCGTAACCATGACAGCAAATGATTGCTGTCTGAACACACACAAATCCAATCTGGTCACTTGTAACTTGCTGTTTGGACAGTCAGGATTCCAAAACGGATTTGAAAAACCAAACTGATTTGAGCATTAAAGCCTGCAGTGTGACAACAAGGCTTAAGCACAGGCGTCAATTTAAATGCCACATCTTATTGCCTGTTCTTTATAGGACTATTGTAACACTGTATCCTGACATCAGGAATGTGTGAGATTTTGTATATTAGTTATACATTCATAAGAAGTAGAATTCAATCAAAAAGACCAACTCAACTTGAACCACAGTAACGCATCACTGAAAGTTAGATTGGTTGGTCAGAATAGGAAGAGACTCAATACAACAGTTTGAAGCAGAAAGTATAGTTTATTGTGTCCAGTATAAGAAAATCAACCAAAAGCAGTGGAAGGCACACATTGTACTGGGGGGAAGGGGGGGGTTGTCACTTATACAAGTGCCAGCAAACCTCAACGTCAGTGGACAAGACACCCCCCAATCCACATATAGACAGACGATCATATCAAAATATACTGGTACACAGGTGTGACGCCGACACCGCCCACCACTCAGTCAACAAGATGGTCTTTCTTGGTTCCAACCCGACTGAAAACGGTGTCCATATTCGGACAGCCTCAGTCTTTGCAGGACTTGACAGACAACTCCTGCGGTGACTGAGGCTGTGTCCCAATATGGACACCGTAACTTCTGACAAGAATTAAAGGATGCAAACCAGTTACCAGGCAAAACTTTCCAGCTTCTACAACATCAAAACAAATTACTTTGCAAAAATATATTCATATATACATTTACATTTTTAGATGTTTGTTTCATATACTCCCCCGGATAAACTTTACAAAAAAGCAGAACACTTTTGAATGGTACAGCGATAGGATGGTACAGCTTTCTGTGAGAAACATAATGCGAAGAGAAGAGTCGCCCCGTTTAGCTTCATATTGGCAGAGTTATAGTTTTTGGAGAAGGGACTGTATGACAGTTGCAGTTTTGTCATCATCATAGTACATAAACATGTATTTTCAATACACACTTTTTATATGAAGTCAACGCTTCAGGAAAAATACTGTTTTGTATGCGTGTCCTTTTACATGTTACAACAAAATTAGTAAAAGAAAAGATCTAAACAAAACGTCATGGAAAGATACATCTGGTAGGACATGTCAGCATCAGGGGTCAAAGAGCATCGTGAAGGTTTTACGTTTTTGGTGAGAGAAAAACAATTCCCAGAGTCAGAAATATGAATAGAAAGCTGAGCTAGCGAGTACAGTCCTGAGTCCACCTCTCCCATTTCAGATTGGATTTCAGTGTGTTGGTGTTTTTATGAGTGGGCATGCCAGCCAACGCAACTTGCTCAGGGGTACTCTTGTCCCAGCTTCTTAAGAGTCGCACAATGTATTATGGATGAATAAGAACAGTCGGGTGCCTGTGTGTTTGGCCCATTCATTGCATACAAGGTTACATTACATAATCACCAGTGGTACTAAGGTTAATTGGAGTCGTAGTTTCTCTCCAAGGTGAAGCCCCTGTGCGCGTGTCAGTGTACTACTGTTTGTTTATTTGGGATCGAGCCATAAGACGATTGCTATATCAAAGGGCAATGTTTTATAGCCTCGTCACATTGTCTTTGTCACACTCCTACCTAGCAGATTGTGGAAACTGCATGGCTCAGTTCAGTTTATGTTGATGAGGATGTGGACCGCCACAAGTCAGTTTGATAACAGAGGGTAAAGAAGAAGCAAGATGGCCGTCTCAGGTTCCCACTGTTTTTTCCTTGGGACTTGGGGAGGGTAATCTCAAGACTGGCAAGAGGGGCTGAGTTTGGGATAGGAGTAGGGGAGGGGGGTTAGAGAGCTCCAAATCCGCTCAGCAGCTTGGGCTCTGGGTATGTAGTTAGGGGACTAGGGGTAGGGGTGTGTAGTTAGGGGACTAGGGTTTGGGGTCGGGGTGTGTAGTTAGGGGACTAGGGGTAGGGGTGTGTAGTTAGGGGACGAGGGGTAGGGTAGTGGTGTGTAGTTAGTGGACAAGAGTTTGGGTAAGGTAGGGGTGTGGCAGGGTACCAGATGACAACTGTCTTTATTCAGTCATTGGTCAGAACACTCAGAATGAGTAGTTATCGGGGAAGCCCAGTAACGAGACGCACCGCTCCCCTCCGTCAGCCAGGTAGGGGCCACAGCCATCCTCGTAGTGGGCCAGGGGCACGGTGGTGTCCTCCTCCCCAGACGGGGCAGGATGTCCGGGTCCTGCTTCAGGCTGGGCCTCTGGCTGTCAGGGAAGGCCATGGAGAAGAGCGCCTCGGGGTCACACGTAAACTTGTACACGTACCTCTCTCCAGCCACCTGATCCCACACAAAGAGAGCAGAGGGAGTTAGACAGTCGTTCAGCGTACGACCGCTAGTAGTTTGAAAATAACTTTGGGACTTTATTCCCAACCTTCTGAAACTCGCAATGCATCTGCCCTGTCCTTATGTGCAACCAATGTACTGTTTATTGGTGCAATGTAGCCCTCAATTGTACTGATGTTTTCCCTCAATTCATAAAGCCTCCACTGAATTTGACCCAAAACAGAGAACTGTAATTGACTTTAATTAAAATTAAATTTTACCTTTACCTTCTGCATGATGCCCTTCTCATAGTAATAGCGTAGAGAGCGGCTCAGCTTGTCGTAGTTCATGGCAGGCCGGTTCTTCTGGAGGCCCCAGCGCCGAGCCACCTGCCACAGGGGAGGAGAAAGGAAACTATTCTGATCAACCTGTAGATACATACACCAACTTCTTTTGTGGTTAGTTTCCGTGTGTCACTTCTAGTGCCTTAGTAATACGGTGTGATTATTCCTGGAAGCACAGCGTAACAACTATTTTCATGAACTATTGTAACACTCCAGTTACTTTGAACTCATAGACAAAATGATGAAAAACTCAAAAAGGAGCCCTAAAGTCTCAACTCAGTCACTAGAACCACGGCTCTGCTTGCTGACCAACTGCCAACTGACCTCTTCGGGCTCGACGAGTTTGAACTCCATGCCGCGGCCGGTCCAGGAGATGAAGTGGACCGTTGGCCGGGTCGTCCAGCAGAGTGACCAGGAACTGCCAGGAGCTGCAGGGAACCTCGGCGCTGGTAGGGCGGTCCGTCAGGAACACTCCGGCCTCCTGCTTGATCTTGCCTGGATGGACAGCAGGAGAGGGGGGAAAGAGTGAGTGAGTGTGTAAACGAAGGAGTGGTGTGGACACCGTCAGGTGAAAGATTCCAGTGATGGGCAGTCTGAGCATGAGGATAAGATAAGAGGTTCTGTTCATGTCACACAGGCTTGCTAACTCTGTTCAAGGCCCCTTGGATCTACTCCTGTCATCCACACTGCCATGACATAACTAGAAGATGTCAGATACCAGGATTCACAACCTGCTGCCATTCACACCTAAAGCCTTGTGTCAAACCAGTCAGAGGTTCAAATAGTTTCTTTTAAATACTTTCAGTGTTTGATTCTGCATGGATGGATGGGGTTTGCACTTTTGGGACAATTCCAGGGGTTATTTTGTGCCAGGCAAGTCATTGTATTTCATACTATTAATAGAGGAATGTCTTACCTTCTAGTCTCTCTGGAACCACGCACGTGTCGTCGTTGTACAGATGAGGCTCACGGCAGTAGACCAAACCCATCATTGTTTTGGTAGAAGTTACCGGACTTCCCGAAAGAAGACTGGCAGTTCTGCATTTCTGTAAGACACGAGGGAAAATATTACACATCTTTTTCCTTGACATGTACCCTTCAAACCAGAAAGATAGACAAAAAGAAAGATATAAAAACTAATGGGTGTTCCTTTGAATAGATTCTTACTACTAACTTAGTTTCTCAATGCTATCTTTTTAAAGTAGCCATTAGCCTAATGACATAATACCCAGTAGAAGACGGGACATACATTCTCACACAGCCAACAGTCTCTTTACAGTCCCGTTTTTTTTTAGCTGGGACTTTATCAAGAGGGTTTGACTGTTACATCACTGACAGAAAGTGGGCTAGACATGGAGAGTGAAATGAGGTCATCTTAGCTTTCAAGATAAGTGTCTTAGAATGCTACACTGCTACACACCCAACGACTACTACTAATACTCAGTGTCCACATCAGCCTGAAACATGCTTACTGTTTTATCCCCATCGCTGTATTTGTAGCCACACACAGTTGACTCTCAAAGGAGCGGCTAACTTGGACAGCTTGGGCTGCTTCCAAACCCTTAGGGCCTTCCTGTCCGGACTCAGATTAAGCCTAGGCATGGAAGGAGAAGCACTTCCTATTGAGATTCTCCATTGAACATGTTTTTTTACTCCAGGACTAGGCCGAATCTATGAGTGGGAAACTGAGCCTCAAAGTCCGTTGCCATCAACGATTCCCCAGGGCTCACCTTGTTCAAAGCAGAAATCCCGGGGCTCCTGCTTGATAGAGAGGCCCTGGAACGGGGTGCGGGGATGGCCCATGGTGGGGACCCCGTGCTCGGTGTAAGGGAGGTCGACCAGCTCCTGCTTGAAGCCCTGAGCAGGGAGGAGGACCAAGGGCTCTGACAGGTGCCGCTGGTAGAGGGGGCGGCCGTACCGGGACAGGGGGGCGCGGTGGGGGTGATGGGGCTGAGGGGGGTAGGGGGTACAGGAGGCACCGTCAGACGGAGGGAAAGGCTGACATGGCTCAGAGAGCTGCCGCTGGAACCTGGAGAGGGGGAATCAGAGACAGAGAGAGACAGACAAACAGAGAGAGACAGAGACAAACAGAGACAGACAGAGAGACAAAATAAGGAAAAAATCATACAACAATGGGATTTCATGTTCAAATCTATCCAACATGACATCAACTGTGGCACTGAAAATGCATGCTGAGTCCCAGCCTACAGTCGTTCCAATCATGGTTTTAAACCAAGATATACAAGCTATGGGGTCAGACAGTGCATGGTGCCAACACATGCCGGGCCAACCTGAGCCAACACATGGTGCCAACTCACCTGTGTTCTGAGCTATAGGAGGCATCGGAGTGATTGACAGGTAGACGGGGCACGGGCGAAAGGCTGGCTTTGGCTCGGGTGTGGCGGGAGTGTCCGGTGGTGGGAGGGGATCGGGACAGTGCGTGCCCGGTGAGTCGGACGACTGTGGCCGGGGTGTGTCGCATGGACAGGGGGCGTGGATCTGCCTCTGCAGGGCGGGGCTGAGGGCGAGGCGGGCGGGGTTAAAGTATTGATGCCGAGTGGCTTCCTGTGAGGAGTGGGAGGGAGGGAGGGAAGGGGTTAACTTGGGCCTGTAGAGGATTGCTGTATTCTCTCTGTGGACTTACCATGACATATTGACGGTGTGTTATCTGACATTATAAACTGTGTGGTTGGAGCCCTGAATGCTGATTGGTTGACAGCCGTGGTATACCACGGCTATGACAAAACATTTATTTGTACTGCTCTAATTACATTAGTAATTAGTTCATAATAGCAATAAGGCACTCGGGAGTTTGTGATATATGGCCAATATACCGGCTAGGTGTGTCCAGACACCGCTTCGTCGTGCATAAGAACAGCCCTTAGCCGTGGTATATTGGCCAACCACACCCCTCAGGCCTTATCAACTTGATTTAGGTATACCTAATTAAGCAATGTCTTAGTAGAAGTACATTTGAGTCATTTAGCAGACGCTCTTATCCAGAGTGACTTACAGTTAGTGAGTGCATACATTTTTCATAGTAGAGAAATGTAATATCCCTTTACAGTCTTTTATGATCTTTTATTGGTTGTAACTGAAAATACCTCTTTCTACAGAGAGTACAATTTGGGGCGGGGTGTAAAACCTTGTCGTGTCAGTGTGTAATGTAGCGTACCTGTTGCTGTAAAGGTCCTTGTCTGTGTAGGGCGTGGGTCTCTGTTGTTCCTGACTGCAGGGGGACAGATCTCTGGAGGGGCTGACTCTCGCTTCACTTTACTGGCTGGAGGACCATGGAACATTACTTTGAAGAAAGGAAGAGTACATCACAAAACTGCACAATAATATAAATATATATATATATATATATATATATATACATACATACATACATACATACACACACACACACACACACACCATTTAAAGATTCACTACAGTGAATGGATGTATTCAGTATTCTTGTTTTGTGTGCTGGGTGTCTTTAATTACAACCTCCAATTGTTTTATTTTTTTCTCTTCTGTTTGTTGTTTAGTCAATAGTGAATTGTTGAGGTTCTAAAACTGTCCTTCTGTTTGGGAGGGAAAACTATAAACCCAGCAGTGAATGACAAACGGTGTACTTTCACTAGTTGTTTTTTCATTGTTTCCAAGGCAACAATCAGACCAGTAAACAAAGATGCATTTGTATTAAATTGCGCAGAAAAGTGTTGCACAGACCAGAACATGCCAATATGCTCCAACTTCCACCAACAGTTAGTAACTTAGGCAGCCATTGTGTGTGTGTGTGTGTGTGTGTGTGCATACAGTAGGACTTTAACTGGGTGCTGTGTTGGCATCAGAGGCTGGGTCTATGCCTACATCAACTCCCCATTTCCTGTTGTGCCACAGAACGGCCATCATTCAGCTTCCGCAGTCTAGCAAATCACCCAGCGCAGCCACAGGCCAGCAGAAAGTCAACACTTTATGGAGTTATGCCTCTCAGTGCCCATAGTGACCTCCATTATCTGCTAAGGTGTTGCGCATCGAGCATCTATGACTGAAACACTTTATATTTCAGTTTGAAAACCTCAAACAGACAACTGGATTGTCTGCGTTACAGAACCACAGTGCAACTCAACCACAGCCTGCAGCTCAGCTGGTAGAGCATGGCGCAGTAACGCCAGGGTAGTGGGTTCGATCCCGGGACCACCCAGACGTAAAAATGTATGCACACGTGACTGTAAGTCGCTTTGGATAAAAGCATCTGCTAAATGGTATATTATTATAATATGATTTAATTCTCAGTAGAACAATAATTAAACTCTTGCAACATTTCTTTAAATCACTAACAACTCTACCACAGGTCATTGCTGGTAGTTAATAAGAGTGTGTTCTCACTACTCAGCCAAGTTCATTGCTAAATTAAGGAGTAAGGAGTTGATGGCAGAATGCCATGTGATCGCTATGGACACTGCCCTTTGCCCAGCTGCAGAGTCCACACACACACACACTGGAGAAGGACTGCTGAATGAAGGGTCTGTGAGACCAAATGGTAGCATGCCAAACTAGGGAGCGTCATGCCAATCCCGTCGCCGCACACACACACGACTTCGACACACTCAGACTCTTTAGCAAACACAACAATCGTCCGGCTGTGCCATAGCACAATTCACTCAGTGTGTACACTCTGAGGATACACACCGCATTAAAAATGTCACTAGCTGCGTCCCCGACGAATGAAATACAACGTTGCAGTGAAACAAGGCAAGACCGGGCCTCTAAAACCCTCTTCTTCCTCTATAGGATCATTCACATGTTGCAACTAAACCAGCCTGTAGCTCGTCTGGAGCCAAATCAAAGGCTTCCATTCAAACCTCACGCATATATTATTCTAGGCAGCGAAAGAGAGAGGAGATGAGTACAAAGCAAACAGCATGAGGGTTCTGTGGGCCTGGATTGGAACGCAGCCCATCCTAGCAGCCAAGAGCTGTGGTTGGTCGGTTGGGACTCCATGGAAGGCCATCCCAGGCTGCTGTGGCGCACCTGGGTCATGTTAAGTAAGGCCCACCGTAGCGAAACGCTTTACAACAGAAAATCTCCTGTTTCAAACCGTTTCTCTTTATTCCTCTGATGTTAATGTGGTGAATCAGGGCAGAGAACAGAGAATAGGAATGTCCTCATTCGGGTTGACTATAAAAGAGGATAGCTGAGGGATCTCTGGTATAAAAGCACAACATTCTTGATTTTCACTAGGTGAGTGGTGTCTTATTCTAAGGTAGCCCTTTTTTCCTGCTCCTTTGTTTGAACACAAACCCTACAATCCAATAATCAAGGTGTGATCGAGGGCAATGATTGGCTACAAGGACAGAAGCAAGACCACTGATTGGCTACAAGGACAGAAGTAAGACCACTGATTGGTTACAAGGTCAGAAGCAAGACCACTGATTGGCTACAAGGACAGAAGTAAGACCACTGATTGGCTACAGGTCAGAAGCAAGACCACTGATTGGCTACAGGTCAGAAGCAAGACCACTGATTGGCTACAGGTCAGAAGCAAGACCACTGATTGGCTACAGGTCAGAAGCAAGACCAACGGCAGGATGAGCGGAGGTTGGTTTAATCAGGGCTCAACGACGTCAATTGGATTTCTGCTTTCGATGACACAAATCTGTTGTTAAATTTCCCCTCAGCCTACGTAGGCAACCCATGAGCCCTAACCACGTACCCATAAAAATTCACTCACTGACTAGTGACGCACTGAATTAATATGCCAACTGGATAAGACTGGTATTGGAAAAACAGTAAATCTCTTTGTTGTGCTTGTGATGCTTGTATGTTGTGTCAAAGACCATGTCTGGGAATTAAGGGATCATTAGGAAATGCGCAACTATGCAAGAGCAGACGCTTGTCGATTCCCCTTTGTAACACAAATACACATGTAAATATTTAAAATCGGTTGGTACTTACGGTTATCCGACTGGAAATCTGGGACAAACTGTTCATCATCAGGCACCTGAGCTGAAAGAGGGAACAGAGAGAGTTAAATGACTAACTTATGGATGGCATGCCACATGGCTGAGTCACTTTAATAGGCGTAAATAGAACAAACATAATGCACTTGATACAGTACAGTAAAAAAAACTTAAATATTTATGATGCACTTGATGCAGTACAGAAAAAAAAACGGTAAATATTTATGATGCACTTGTTAAAAAGAGGAAGTCATATAAAGTTTTAAATAACAACCTATATTTTCCTGTTTTTCCTGATTTAATAGCCTCGGGTAAACCACTGATGTTACTAAAAACAATGAGCATGATGCAAGATTGAAAACCTACTGAAAGACAAGAGCAGAACTCACCTTCTGCAATCCATGCCTCTTGAAGTTGCAAGAGGTCTTGAAAGAGATCTTCTGTGTCCTGGGCAAGCTCGGTGTCCACAAACTTTCTCTTCCGGTCGTTGAATGGCGCGTTCGCTGGTTCTTCCATGTGAGAATTCTGCTAGGACAATGTTTAAAAATACCTACAACATTAGCGATTGCATTGATGTGGAAATGAACAATGATTAGCCTAAACATGATTGGTATCAAAAATCCCTAAGCATCTATGTATCCTAAAAAGTAAATCAGGTGCTATCTTAATCCACTCTATGAAAAGTTTCAGATTAGTGCTTTGATCAAAATCCTACGTGGAAAAAAATATCAGAGAAAACGTCCAGAGAATAGTCTAAATACTCACACTAGGGGGGGACATGAAAGGGACTTGCTGGTCGTAAAATCCGTCCATGTTGCCTGAATGTCTTCACACCCTCTGGACTGAAGTTGGTGTTGGAGGGGCTGACTGTAGCAGCAGGAGATCCTCGTCCGTCGGTCTGTTCTTTCTGTGGAGAGCCGAGAAAAGTGGCACGCAAGTGCGTCCCCTGGTCAGTAGCCTATACCCAAATCACCTGTCATTTAACGTCAACACAGACATAGGATGTTTCCCCAAATGGCAACCTAACCTATTCCCTGTATAGTGCACTATGCCCTTTGGGCCCTGGTCAAAAGTAGTGCACTAAAGGGCAAAGGAAGCCATTTGGGATACAACCTCAGCCTGCCTTCAGGATAAAACAGTTGTTCCTTTCCTCTGTCTTGGGTGTTTGTTTTGTGTTGTTTGTTTGCGTAACCCTCCCTGCATCGGAGTGTTGGCGGACTGTACACCATGTCAGTGAGCATGTACTCAATAGGCTGGGGACAAAGTCCTTACATAGGCATGGCAGCAAGGCACAGTAAGCTATCTGGGGATGAGACTGTTGACATTACAGTCTTTACATTAAGTAGAAGGACTAGGCGGGAGCGGTTTTGAATAAGTGTTCAACTGAGTGCTAGTAAAATAGGATTCAAATCAGGGGCTTGAGTTTAGTAGTCCTTGATATATGTAAAGATTGGATAAACTATTATTTAGGAATATTTAATTTCGAGTCAATAACAGAACGTATAAAAAGTATACATGCAATAATCTGAATCAAAAACATTATAGGTGACGTTTCAACATTATTTGACAAGTATTGGATAAAGTTAAGTTTTCAGGGCAGCAGGGTAGGAGAGGGTTAATCTCAGCAAAGAAAATCTAACCCAGTTCAAGAAGTAGCTAAACTCCCCACCCCCCCGCAGACCCTCCTCCCTCTACCGTTTCTTATTCCCCTCATGGCCCCAGCTTGTTTTTCTCAATGAAGTGAAATTTGATCCCTGAGCGAAAAGATGGGGGTGGGGGAAGGAGTCGAACCTTCCATTCATAAAATGTTAGAATCGTCTATGAAGATTCTGCATGCGCAGTAGCACGCCAAAATACTGCAACATAAACAATCCCACCTCAAAGTAAGTCATGTAAAAACATTTTCCTACGAATAAGAAAATGGTTGCCAAATTAAGATACATATAAAATGGCGTTCACATTGCTGCCCCCCCCCCACCAGATAGCTAGAAAATGCTTGCCAGAGAACTCGCATTCTATGGATGCAAGTCGGTCAAAGTTAATGCATCATTACAGGCGCTTGAAATAAACTAACGCAAAAACCTTATACGCATCTTTTTGTTGCGGTTGATAATTTGATGTGAAACTCACCTTTGCGAAGATGTAATTCCTTTGCAATGTTGAAAATAAGTTATGTTTCACTCACGCTGTTGCAAACGTCCTTTCAGAATTGACGTCTATGCTCTTCTCACACAAAGCTTGATTGTGGATTTCTGAATGGAATCGTCTGGTTTTCCCTTAAGCGAAAATAGAGGACTCCATAATACACGCCCATTGGTTGTTACACTATGCCATTCAAGTGACTGACCAATCGACGTTCAGAGAGCTCTTTGGACCCCAGTGACCAATGGTGAGCGACCTTGTCTTGTTTTTATGAATGACTGCTTTTCATTCACGTCAGACGGCCAGACACGGGGTGGAACGAAAAAGTTACAGTAGAAACAGATACTGACATCTTGAAACATATAAACTCGAGTACATTCACACAACAACCAGATAAAATGTTTTGCTACAAAGTTGTTACATAGTTATTACAGCATCTTGCTACATTGTTATTACAATATCTTGCTACATATTTGCCATTTTCAGTTTAGAAAAACAGTCTTGTCTGGGAGAACAGCAGGATATGCAGTGTCCAGTTTCACATGTTTTTTAGTTTTTTCTTCTGACATTGATTAACTGCTCAGGACAGAGCTGGCTGTATGGAGTCTGGACACAGTCGATCACACACACTTTACACGCAAACACACACACACTATTCTGCCCAGGGTTGAACTGCAGTCAGATAAGAAAATGTTAAAATGGTTACAGTCGATTAAATGCCAAACATGATCTGAGTTGCAGGGTAATTATAATGACCTCATACTACCTGTTATGTAAAATGTTATGGTGGTACAGAGGGATGCTCCATTGTCTGCACAGACTCTATAGTATTAAAGAGATATAACTATGGTGTTACAGAGATATACACTGAGTATACCCAGGGGTGTAAAGTACTTATGTAAAAATACTTTAAAGTACTACTTAAGTTGTTTTTTTGAGGTATCTGTACTTTACTATACTATTTATATTTTTTTACTACTTTTACTTTTACTTCACTACATTCCTAAATAAAAGTATGTACTTTTTACTCCATACATTTCCCTGACACTCAAAAGTACTCGTTACATTTTGACTACTTAGCAGGACAAGAAAATGGTCCAATTCACACACTTATCAAGAGAACATCCCTGATCAACCCTACTGCCTCTGATCTGGCGGACTCACTAAACACAAATGCTTCGTTTGTAAATGATGTCTGAGTGTTGGAGTGTGCCCCTGGCTATCTGTAGATTAGAAAACAATAACATTGTGTCATTTGGTTTGCTTAATATAAGGAATTGGAAATGATTTATACTTGTACTTTTGATACTTAACTATATTTTTTGCAGTTACATTTACTTTTGATACTTAAGTATATTTAAAACCAAATACTTTTAGACTTTAGCTCAAGTAGTATCTTACCGGGTGACTTTCACCTTTACTTGAGTCATTTTCTATTAAGGTATCTTTACTTTTACTCAAGTATGACAATTGGGTACTTTTTCCACCACTGAGTATACCTAACATTAGGAACACCTTCGTGATATTGAGTTGTCCCACCACAATCCATGTCTCAATTGTCTCAAAGCTTAAAAATCCTTCTTTAACCTGTCTCCTCCCCTTCATCTACACTGATTGAAGTGGATTTAACAAGTGACATCAATAAGGGATCATAGCTTTCACCTGGATTCACCTGGTCAGTCTGTTTCATGGAAAGAGCAGGTGTCCTTAATGTTTTGTCCACTCGGTGTAACTCTATGGTGTAACAGGGATAGATAGTTAGTTACACATCCTAGCCTTCACATTGGTTCTATTCCCCTGGTATTTGTATTTACTGGTTATATATTGTCATGTCTGTATGTGTGGCTTTTTATTTAAACCAAGGTCTATGCCTTTAGGCTGCATTACAACAATCCACTTTGCACTGTTGTTAATTGACTAATCACCACACCACCACCGTCGTTATTCACCAATCACCACACTTTACACTGTCGTTATTGACCAATCACCACACTTTACACTGTCGTTATTGACCAATCACCATACTTTTTCCATTCACCCGGTCGAAACTCAAGAGCGAAGGATAGGAGCATTACATTTACCTTTACATCATTTAGCAGACACTCTTATCCAGAGCGACTTACAAATTGGTGCATTCAACTTATGATAGCCAGTGGGACAACCACTTTAGAAGTAGAAGGATTACTTTTATACTATTGCAGTTCCCTTGGAGTTAGCTTTCTCCATGCTCACTCCTTCCATAATACATTGTCTCTCTGTTCCATCTCTGCTGTGTGGATTGCAGTAGGACTGGATCAGAGACCTGGTGTTAGTGGTGAGTGCTTGTCATACATTATTCCATACAAGGGTTGTTATTCAGTAGTGCACACCCTAGCAAAATGTTTAGCAACGGAAAACAAAATGAGTGTTTCTTATTGGACAAGTCCAGGTAGTCCCTCCTTGTTTCAGTCAGGTTTCTTCCGTTTAGCGTCTAATGAACACGACACAGGTTTTCAAAGGGTCTTTCCACCACCCTATGCAGTCTAATCTTTGGAGTATTTGTACCCAAACCCACTGGCCTACTGACCCCTTCTCACCCTACGTTGGTACCCTTGGTACAGGCATGCACCAACATCAGCCCAGCCCAGGGTGCACATTCACAAGACCCCCAAATTCACACAGTCCTGTGATCCAATACAGCTCCCTTTGTCCTCATTGGCTGTGGTCCCAGATCACCCTCCAGGTCTCCTAGCCTCCTCCCTCTGAAGCCTGCAGACACCGTTACAGGCTTAGTCTTAAATGGCACCTATTCCTTATGTAGTGTACTACTTTGATCAGGTCCTTGTCAAAAGTAGTTCACTACATAGGGAATGTGGTACCATTTGGGACACACCCACAGTTTGGTAACAGTTCTCGGGGCTCTTTGATAGTATTTACCATGCAGTATCATGACTGTATGCTTCAAAGACTCTTCATCTCTCCCCCCTCCCTCCTGCCTTATTTCAAGCAGTATGTCTATCCAGCTAGAAGCAGCAGATTCCTCTCTAATTCCCCTTTGAACTAATTCCAGTTCATTACCCTTCCCATTGTTCCAAAGCACGAGGGATCTAGACCATGAAGCTCACCTCTCTCACCCACCGTTATCATAGTTCTCTCTCTGTCTCTCTCTGTCTCTCTGTCTCTCTCTCTCTCTCTCTCTCTCTCTCTCTGTCCCCCTATCTCTCTCTCTCCCCCGAGGGGTCGGCAGGTGTGGCGCGGGAGTCCCCCTCTACTGTATCATTAGTGCTCTACTCTACTGTATCACTAGTGCTCTACTCTACTGTATCATTAGTGCTCTACTCTACTGTATCACTAGTGCTCTACTCTACTGTATGATTAGTGCTCTACTCTACTGTATCATTAGTGGTCTACTGTATTGTATCACTAGTGCTCTACTCTACTGTATCATTAGTGCTCTACTCTACTGTATCACTAGTGCTCTACTCTACTGTATCATTAGTGCTCTACTCTACTGTATCACTAGTGCTCTACTCTACTGTATAACTAGTGCTCTACTCTACTGTATCATTAGTGCTCTACTATACTGTATCACTAGTGCTCTACTCTACTGTATCATTAGTGCTCTACTCTACTGTATCACTAGTGCTTTACTCTACTGTATCACTAGTGCTCTACTCTACTGTATCATTAGTGGTCTACTCTACTGTATCACTAGTGCTCTACTCTACTGCATCACTAGTGCTCTTCTCTACTGTATAATTAGTTCTCTACTCTACTGTGTCACTAGTGCTCTACTGTATCACTAGTGCTCTACTCTACTGTATCATTAGTGCTCTACTCTACTGTATCCCTAGTGCTTTACTCTACTGTATCACTAGTGCTCTACTCTACTGTATCATTAGTGGTCTACTCTACTGTATCACTAGTGCTCTACTCTACTGTATCACTAGTGCTCTACTCTACTGTATCATTAGTGGTCTACTCTACTGTATCACTAGTGCTCTACTCTACTGTATCATTAGTGCTCTACTCTACTGTATCACTAGTGCTCTACTCTACTGTATCATTAGTGCTCTACTCTACTGTATCATTAGTGCTCTACTCTACTGTATCACTAGTGCTCTACTCTACTGTATCACTAGTGCTCTACTCTACTGTATCATTAGTGCTCTACTCTACTGTATCACTAGTGCTCTACTCTACTGTATCATTAGTGCTCTACTCTACTGTATCATTAGTGGTCTACTATACTGTATCACTAGTGCTCTACTCTACTGTGTCACTAGTGCTATACTGTATCACTAGTGCTCTACTCTACCGTATAATTAGTGCTCTACTCTACTGTATCACTATTGCTCTACCCTACTGCATCACTAGTGCTCTTCTCTACTGTATAATTAGTTCTCTACTCTACTGTGTCACTAGTGCTCTACTGTATCACTAGTGCTCTACTCTACTGTATAATTAGTGCTCTACTCTACTGTATCACTAGTGCTCTTCTCTACTGTATAGTTAGTGCTCTACTTTACTGTATCACTAGTGCTCTTCTCTACTGTATAATTAGTACTCTACTCTACTGTATCACTAGTGCTCTTCTCTACTGTATAATTAGTGCTCTACTCTACTGTGTCACTAGTGCTCTACTGTATCACTAGTGCTCTACTCTACTCCACTCTACTTGAAAATTCCCAAATTAGCTAACTTTTTACTCTCTGATACAAAACACATGGAATACACACATCTGAACAGGGACGGCCTGTTCAATAGGGCGATATGGGCGACGCACTGCCAAACGGGAAAAGGAAGGGATTTTTTTTCTAATCAATTATATCACGGCAACAGTAGTTATCAGTGTTCACGTCTGATCTGCCAGCCACTAAATGTCAAATCAGGCTGAAGTCGTGCTTCAAATGGCCCCGCCCGTTTTTGGGGCGATTTCAGTCAGGTTGAAAATCGCCCAGAAGTCTCTCATAGCCTGTCATGTAAAATCTATTTTTTTCAAATTTCAAAGCTTTCAATACATTCTCTATGGGTGTCTGTGGGCTTGCACTTACGCGCTTTCGTCATACGTGACGTAACCATGAACGTAACTAAGACAATAGCGGCTAGCAGCGTCTCTGTTGCGACCTGCAGTGTGGCGTTATTTTATGTTTTTAATTTGTAGACTTAGTTTACAAACATTCTGCCAACCCTGGATTTCCAGTGGTGGTGTAATGAGGTGAGGTGTATGTGTGGTGGAAGTAGAGGGAACGAGGCTGAGTCCAACAGAGTTTATCAACAATTCCAAAAGGAAACGGAAAACAAACGACCCCCAAAAATAAGAGGAGATTTACCAACAGTAAAACAAAAATAAAAAAGAAGCAAAACACGAGACAACGAAGGAGAACAAAACAAAATCCACAAGAAAAAAAGAGAACTTATAGGACAGGTGATGAATACACAATAGGACACAGGTGTGACAGACAGACAAAGGCAATCACACACAGAAACATAGATCGGGTGGATAGATGGGGAGGACCGCCGATGTCTCGACCAGGAGGGGAGAGCCTGGCAGAATCCGTGGACAGTACTCCCCTGAGCGGGAGCGGCGCCGACCCCCGGCCTCGGGGACGAGAGAGACTCGGGCGCGTGGGATGCCACGAGGAAATCAGTAGGAGGGATGGATCGAGGATGTCCCTCCTGGGCACCAGACTCTCCGGACGCACTCTCCCACTCGACGAGATACTGGAGACCACTCATCCGGCGCCCGAGTCCAAGATGGTCCGGACCTACGGCTGATGTCAAAGGGGGCGGAGGGGTCATCTCATTATTGAGGGATAGCTACACCGCGAGAAGAGAACAGGAACGAGGGGGTTAATATTTTTGTATTATAGGCAGTTGTAACCTGTAACACACCCGCTCAACCTTCTCAGGACTTTAAAGGGTACCACAAACCGCCGACCCAGCCCCCCGGCAGGGCAGGAGGAGGGGAGGTGAGTCGAGAGCCAGACTCGACTCCGTGGACACGCCCTCACTGGGTGGGACGGGCGCCTTTGTGAGGATGGAGCTGCAGATGGACATGGGCAGCGCCCCACGCCCCCCCGGAAGCGCCGAATCACTCCGCCCACCGCAGGGGCCTCGGCCTGGCCTCTCCCGTGCCACGGTGCAGGACCGATACCCTAAAATACACTGGAAAGGTGTTAATCCGGTGGAGGAGTGGGGAGAGAGTTTGGGCTATATCTGCCCAGGGGATATACTCGACACCCCCGGCCGGTCCCGGCAAAGGACCTCAAAAACCTACCCACATCGTTCACACGTTCAACCTGCCCATTGCTCTCGGGTGGTACCCGAGGTAAGGTAACGAGACGCAGGTTGAAAGCCCCCAGACTCGGGAGGTGAACTGGGGACCTCGGGTCGGACACAACATCCTCGGGGACACCATAGTGCCGGAACACGTGGGTAAAGAGGGCCTCGGCGGGTCTAGGGCAGTAGGGAGACCCAGTGGGAGGAGACGACAGGTTAGAAAACCGATCCACAAAAACGGTGGTATTACCCGGGAAGGGGGTAGATCGGAAAAATTACGAGAGGGGGAAGGGGTGGAACGGGCAGAGGATGTAACTTACCCCTGGGCAAATGTTAGGTGCTTAGCACTGGGCACATAGAGCAGGAGGAGACATAAACCCTCACATCCCTGGCTAACGTTGGCCACCAGTATTTTACGCTAAGGCAGTGCACCGTCAAAACAGATGTCAGAGGAGGTGATGTATGAGTCAAGAAATAACGATCAGAACTCGAGCGGAACCGACGGTCCGCCCCACAGGACACTCGGGGAGTAGGGCTCGGCACGCAGCGCGGATTTGGATGAAACCAAAACAAGACCAGATGGAAATAGGCTAAGGACCCCCCCTCTGTGTCATACTGCCGGGACAGGGCGTCTGTATCTGGGACCAGGGATGAGTGAGATTTAAAAACAAACCGGTCAGGAACATGTTCCACCTAGCCTGACGAGGGTTCAATCTCCTAGCTGCCCGGGATGTAGTCCAGGTTACGGTGATCAGTCAGAATGAGGAAAGGGTGTTGAGCCCCCAAGCCAATGCCTCCACACCTTTAGGGCCTGGACTACAGCTAAAGCCCCCGTCCCAACGCCACACTGCGCCTCCGGCCGAGCTGAGCTTCTTAGAGTAGAATGGAGAGGGGCGGAGCTTAGGTGGGTGCCGGACACGCAGTGACAGGACTGGCCCAATACCGGTCTCGGACGCGGTCCACCTCTACTTGGAAAGGCAAAGAGGGATGGATGGCCACACCGGGGCCGAGGCGAACAGGTTCTTCAGCTTGACAAATGCCCTGTCGCCTGAGCTGACCACTGCAAGCGCACAGACCCTTTAGCAGAGAATGGGAACTGAAACGTAAAGAAAACCTCCGGTAGTAATTAGCAAAACCCAAGAACCGCTGCACCCTTTAGAGGTGGAGTTTGACAATTACGCACAGCCGATACCCGATACCTATCTCCACGCCAGACGCGACAAACGATAACCCAAAAAGGAGACGGACTCCTGGAAGAAAGGCATTTCTCTGCCTTGACATACAAGTCATGCTCCAACAGTCGCCTCAATACTCGGCGCACCTGGGCTACATGCTCGGCTGGTAAAGAGCACACCAGGATGTGCCGATGTAAATACGACACCCTGCCCATGCATGTCCCGGAAAATCTCGGCCAACAAAGGATTGGGAAGACTGAAGGAGCATTATTAACGATGGCATGAGAGATACTCAGTAATGACCGAGGTGGACTAAATCGCTTCCATTCATCCCCCCTTAAGCCAAGATGTAGGCCGAGATCTAACTTTGTGAAGAACTCGCGTCCCGCGTAATGATTCGCATGACCAATAGGGGATGGTAGATGTATTTAAGTAATCTGATTGAGACTACTATAAAATACATGGGAATCCTCGTCCTTCCTTCACAAAGAAGAAACCGAGGAGACTGGGGAAGTAGAGGGCCGTATGTATCCCTGACCCAGTATGTATGTCTCCATAGCGTGTTCCTCTTGAGACAGGGGATACACATGACCCGGGAAGAGCTGCTCAGTCTGGATATTTATGCACAGTCCCCCCTGTCTATGAGGAGGTAGCCTTGCTGCCCCCGATTTACTAAATAAGGTAAATCCCACATGGGGGAATGCGAGTGCGGGCACCCCTGGTTCGAAGAGGCCCATGGAAACACCCAGACATCTCCCCACACACTGGGCAGACCACTCCATAAGAGCCCTCTGTTGACACGCTATGGAGGATGGGGTATTAAAGGGAAGCCAACACCACTGGGTAGCAGGAGAGTCAACTCAGATAGAACTGAATGATTCCTCATGACCCCCCTGCGTAGTATCGTCAGGGTGTGTGTGACATCCCTGATAAGAGCCCGACCCCAACGGGCCGGCGTCTAATGCATGGACAGGGAATGGAACTTTAAGCCGAAGGGGGAACTCCTAACCTAGCACAAAATTTAGATCAATAAAGTCCCAGCTGCGCCTGAATCTACTAGCGCCTTATGCTGGGAATGAGGTGCCACCTGTGGAAAAGCACAGGAATACCATGACAACAGAGAGCTCTGGGTAAGTGGGGGCGCCACTCACCGGACTGACTCCCCAGTGCGCGTGACCTGTTGTCCCCTTAGAAGACCCTCCCCAGCACTGGCCGGGGTGTCCTCCACGGCCACAGTTGGTGCAGGGGTTGGCCTCCTCGGGTTCTCCCTCCTCCTCTCTCTAGCGCCAGCACCCCCGAGCTCCATAGGAATAGGCTCGGAGGTGCTGGAGGATGGAATGGACGACCCCACTGGACGTCCGCGGTAGCCAGCAGGGTGTCTAGACTGATGGAGATGTCCACCAGCTGGTCGAACGACAGGTTGGTGTCCCTGCAGGCCATCTCTACGACGAACGTCCTCTCGTAGGCTACACCGATAGTGGTCAATGAGGGCCCTCTCATTCCATCCCGCATCCGCTGCTAGTGTCCGGAACTCCAGTGCGAACTCCCTGTGCGCTCCTCTTCCCTGTCGGAGGTGGAATAGACGCTCTCCCGCCGCTTTCCCCTCAGGTGGATGATCGAAGACAGTCCTGAAGCGGCGGGAAAACTCCGCGTAGGTGATGGTGGCGGCGCTCTATTCCCCTCCATTCGGCGTTGGCCCACTCCAACGCTTTCCCGGAGAGAGACAGGAGATGAGGGCGGAGACGCCGTATCCCGAGGGCGCCGGGTGTATGGTGGCAAGGTAAAGTTCTACCTGTAGGAGAAAGCCCGACACCCGGCTGCAGAACCGCCATATGCCCTCGGGAGGAGAGCCGAATGCCACTGGGTTCCGGTGCTGAGAGAGGAGGACTGGGCCGTTGGTGCTGGGATGGTGTGAGAAGGCGTGGGCACCTCCCGATTCATCAACCGGCGCAGTCTGTTGGACACCTCGTCTATGGCGACCCGAGTTGCCGGATCATGGCGTCCTGGTAATTAATCCGGTCCTCCAGGGAATCGGGTATCGCCGCTGTTCCTGCTGACTCCATGGAGATGGTGTGTTGTTCTGTCATGAGGTGAGGTCTGTATGTGTGGTGGAAGTCAGGCGAAGGATACCGAGGCTCAGTCCAACAGAGTTTACTCAACAATTCCAAAAGGAAACGGTAAACAAACGACCTCCAAAAAATAAGAGGCGAGCATTTACGCAACAAGCGTAAAACACTAAAATAACAAACAAGAAGCAAAACACGCAGCACAACGACAGGCGAACAACAACACACAATCCTACCAAGAAAAAAAAGACGGAACTTATAGGACAGGTGATGAATACACAATAGGACACAGGTGTGACAGACAGACAAAGGCAATCACACACAGAAACATAGATCGGTGGCAGCTAGTACTCCGGGGACGGGGACCGCCGATGCCTGCTCGTACCAGGAGGGGGAGCAGCCTTCGGCAGAATCCGTGACAGGTGGGTTTTGGACTGATCTTGTTGATCGTGTACATACCCGCTACGAACGGACTAAATAATGAAAACGCTGCTGGCAGCGGAATCCAATACAGCTGGGAGACTTGGCTGGATGACAGAGTCCCGGACAGAGAAGTGGAGCCGGCCGGCTTCACCCTGGTCAGAGCGGACCGCGATCCTGGTAAGAGAGCGACTCTGTACCCCGACATTGAACTGCTTTCTGTGTCATTGCGACCTTACTATCTGCCCCGTGAGTTCCCCCAATTGTTTGTTACCGTTGTGCAGTGGCGGCTCCTGAAAAAATTCTCAGGGGGGGCAATTTTTCTGATGATTTAGGTGACCTACACACATTTTTAAAAAGATATGTCCAGCAACAACATGAAGACAAGGGGCAGCATATAAGTCAATACCAGAAGCATTTATTGACTGATCTCAAAAGTGTTGGCTTACAAAATCAAAATAAGTTATCACAGTAAAAATAATCAAGGGTGTTCTTTCACATTCCTCAACACTGCATAAACAATATGCATTTCCATAAACAAATGAAATATCAGCTGAAAATACAGCATCTTGGTATTTGTTCAGATTGCAGGATCAACAAGAGCTTTTACCACATTTTTTGCCTCATGGTTGAATTGGAAATATGTGCACCTGAGCATAATTCACAACAAGCAAGCAGGAGCTTTTGATAGAGGCTACTGAAAACATTGATGCAAGTTATTGGTAATAAGACATTTTTATAGACTTCCATATTCTGCCCTCTTGTATAGATTTGTGAAAATGAACAGTGATAGACATTTTGCTTGAAAACAGAATTTGAAAGTAATTTCTAGAAAAGGTAAACACAGCTATCTGTATGGCTTTGTAAAAATGAACAACCATATTCTGGCCAATTGTATAGATTTGTAAATATAAACAACCATATTCTGGCCAATTGTATAGATTTGTAAAAATGAACATGAACAGATATTTTTTTTTGTTTTACTTTTTTAAAAATGAAAAATAACTATTTTAAACAACATCAACTGTGAACTGATTTGGGCGTGTGTGTGTTAAAGAGACAGGGAGGGAGGGACAAAGAGAGAGAGAGGCTACATTACTTGTACTGAAACTGTTCTCTTCTCTGTTTCAATACAGCAAAGCGTTCAATGACTTTCTCATTGAAATCAGGCATGCTGAGGACTAGTTCCCTCTCCATGGAAAGCATGGCCAGTGCATTCAGACGTTCCTGGCCCATTGAATTTCGCAGGAATGTCTTAACTCGTGTCAAAGTTGAGAAACATCTCTCAGCTTCAGCTGTTGTCATGGGAGTAGTTATGAGGATGTTCAACAGAGTCACAGTCTCAGAGAACGTCTCCTGGAGGTTGTAGCTCATGAGAACCTGGTACAGTGCCAGTGCACCACAGCCTCCCCTTGAATTCAGGATTCTCATAGATCAGAGATAGTTCTGTCTTGAGCTTTGCCTTGCTCAGCATGGGGTATGCATTCACAGTGGCATTCAGAGCCTCATCAGGAAATGAATGGCAGTACCTTTCAAACATGTCTGCTTGCAGTAAGGTAGCACTCACAAGGTGGCCAGAGAAAGAGAACCTTTCTTTGGTGTGATCCAGGATGGTGTTGCAGACCTCTTCAGACAGCCTCTGCTTCTCCTCTTCTCTCAAAGCTGTTCTGGGTCTTTTGGCTCCTGTTGCTTCTTGCAGCTGCTGTTGAGAGGAGTCCCTGAAGGCAAACAGACCAATGTGTTTGTTGGCTTTGTACAGTATTGTTGTCTATGTGATGCACAGGTATATGCAATGTATCCATGATGTATAGTACAAATACTTCAGTTCCACTTAAAATGGGCAGGGATGCATAAAGTCTTTAGTGTTTAAGTTAGCCTTTGTGTCTCACATAGCCTGGATGTTCAGCACAGTATACAGTGGTGCTCATAAGCTTATGATCCCATGCTAAAGTTGACTAAAAAGAGGAATAAAAAAGAAAAGAAAATTGGTGTCCATAAAGGTTGGATTTTCCAACTTTTTTAATTAAGTCATTAAGATAAATTTCCAAAAGATTATTTTTTTATTTTTTTATTCCTCTTTTTAGTCAACTTTAGAATGTGTTCATACACTTATGAGCACCACTGCACAGTACACATAGTATATAAAATAAAATAGATTACACCACTGGCCATATATAATGAGAATAATGTAATTTCAAACACAAATGCAGTCTCCTTTCATGCATACATTTTTAAATAAAGCTCTGCTTTGAGAAAGATCGAATGATATTGTTTAATCTTACCTTATGGCCTGCACACTGCTTGTGAAGCTGTCGAGGGCACTTTTGATAAAGACAGCATCGATGTCCTTCTTCTGTAGCTTCTGGTACAGAATGTCGACGTGGGGCATGATTTTTGTGAAAAAGCCGCAGGAAAAAAAATAAAATCTTCATCATGCAGCATCCTCACGTAGCCAGATGCCTCTCTCACTGTGCCCTGGTCAAATGAACCCAATGAACCCGTCCGGATGGCTTCAAAACATTCTATGAGGTCGTCTCGATTCTCGTAGACAGTGTTCACGACTCTGCTGTTGAAGTTCCACCGTGTGGATGAAGGTCTGGGCAGTCTTCGTGCAACAGTCTGGTCAAGAATGCTGGTGCGTTTGGGTGACCGGGGAAAAAAAAGTTGTATGATCAAATTCAGCTGATGCGCATAGCAATGCACGTAATGGGCATTCTTGAAATGCTCACGCACCTTTTTCTGCACACCAGCCTTCTCCCCCTCATCACACTGGCTCCATCGTAAGCTTGCGCAATGAGTTTGACTTTCTCGTCATCGGCAAAAAGACCGTTCAGTCTCTCCAAAAGTACACTGGCGATTGAGACAGGTTGATTCCGAGATGGGAAGGAACTCAAAAAGCGCTCCTGCACTTTGTGCTTGCTATCTATGTACCTCAGCACAAGCACCAACTGTGTCTGTGTAGAAACGTCCGTGGTCTCGTCAGCTTGGATAGCTACGAAGTTCGCAGACTTCACCTCCTCCACAATATGTTCCCTCGTGACCGCTAGCATACACTCCAGTAGCTCGTTTTGAATGGTCTTTGATGTGCCCTTGAAAACTTTAGCATTTTTAAGATGGTCATCAAACACCTCATCTAATTGTGCCACAAAGTTGACAAGTCCAAGAAAAATACCAGGGTTGGTGGAGCCCTCAGTTTCATCTTTGCCTCGCAAAGCTAACTCAAACACGCCGCAAAACTTCACACACTGGATTAGCCGGGCTGAGGATATGGCGGTTCTTGCTAACCTCATCGTTGTGGCGGCGGACAGCTAGCCTGTATCCCTCATCCAGTTGAGTGGCAATATTCACTCTCCCCAAAGCAGAAATTCTCAAACAGCTATCCATGTGGGTCTTTGACAGCTCATGTTTCTTAATCTTTTCTGAAAGATGGTGCATATCGGTTACACCAGTCGCTGTCCAAGCGGTGCTGTCTGAAGTGCCGCCTTCAGGGTGAATGAGTAAGCAGGGGTAGCAGAAAACTGCATTAGCTACATCGCAGCCTGCTAGCCAGGTTTTTCGTTCATACCAATTTTTGGAAAATCCTCGGGTGTAGGACTTCCCCCTTTAGTAGAAACCTGTTGAATTATTAAATTTGGTCTGGGAGGTCCTAATTGTTTCGTTGCCAATTTATCTTCATTTGTTCGCCGACAAAAAGGAACTTATTTCAAAGACACAATCGAGTTGCACTGAAGCCTAGCCATGTTGATAGTAGTAGTGAATTGATTGAGGCTGCTACCCTCTCTTTTCTTAGTTACGTTCATGTGACGAAAGCGCGTAAGTGCAAGCCCAGAGACACCCATTGAGATTGTATTGAAGGCTCTGAAATTTGAAAAAAATAGATTTTACATGGGAGTCTATGACAGAAGTTCTGGGCGATTTTCAATCTGACTGAAATCGCCCCCAAAAAGGGGGTGGAGCCATTTGAAGCACGACTTTAGCCTGATTGGACATTTAGTGGCAGTGTGGCACTGTGGCAGATCAGACGTATAGATTACAACACTGATAACTACTGTTGCCGTGATATAATTGATTAGAAAAAAAATCCCTTCCTTTTCCCGTTTGGCAGTGCGTCGCCCATATCGCCCTATTGAACAGGCCGTCCCTGCCGTTGTGTACTGTTGATAATCACAAGTTTACTGGAGAACTGAGACCAAGTAGAGACTTTGGACAGGGTGGATATGGTATAATAAAGGCAGTTTATTCAGAGGTAAAGATATCTGGAATCGCGTGCATGGACTCGTTCGTCAAACTCTTAGGGAGAAGAGAGCCCCGAAAACATTGTGTGCAGACATTTTATACAATAAATGATGTAGGTTGAATCTAGTAGTTCTGATCTTCTGATTGGTCCTGATGAGTTGGGCGAGGTCCCCTCCACTGTTGCATTGGCTCTGAGTCGGGTTCTCTGTCTTCAAATGTTCAGCCTAAAGAGAGGGGATTTTTGTGTGTGTGTGTGTGTGTGTTTAACAGTGATGATGTGTGTGTGTGTGTGTGTTATCAGTGATGATGTGTGTGTGTGTGTGTGTGTGTGTGTGTGTGTCCTCAGAGCAAGAACTCGTGAGTTGGAAGAACTGAGAGACCTATGGCGTGGGTGTTGTCCTTGGCCACCTGCTGACAAGGCTGACAAGATAGGACTCTTTTTGTCCATTGTTATAGGATAGGAACAGCATTGATTGAAAACAAACGCCCAACACAAAATGGGTCATGCACAAGATTTTAGTCAGACCAAGCTATAACATTATATATTTACTACGACAGTACATTCAACCAAAAGCTAATATAACAAAGGCATCAGAGATTATTTATAATCTGTCACAGAAACTGGAATCCATCTCCCCAGATCAGTCAATAAATGCTTCTGGTATTGACTTATATGCTGCCCCTGTCTTCATGTTGTTGCTGGACATATCTTTTTTAAAATGTGTGTAGGTCACCTAAATCATCAGAAAAATTGCCCCTCCTGAGAATTTTTTCAGGAGCCGCCACTGCATCTGAATAGTTTATGAAGTTATCTTTATAATCCCAAACATTGGGAAAAAATGATTATGGGGTCTCTATCACCTCCCTGACCCCTTCATGTTGCATCATGTGCTAGGCCTATATTCTTCCTCCAACTAACAAGCAAAGCAGCCAATCTGAAAGGGTCATTCCATCCCTATAACTAAGAATTTTAACGTTCAACCTAATCATATTCACATTAAATTTTTGTCATTTAGCAGACGCTCTTATCCAGAGCGACTTACAGTTAGTGAATACATCTTTTTTTTTAATACTGGCCCCCCCGTGGGAATCGAACCCACAACCCTGGCGTTGCAAACGCCATGCTCTATCAACTGAGCTACATCCCTGCCGGCCATTCCCTCCCCTACCCTGGACGACGCTGGGCCAATTGTGCGCCGCCCATGAGTCTCCCCGTCGCGGCCGGCTGCGACAGAGCCTGGATTCGAACCAGGATCTCTAGTGGCACAGTTAGCACTGCGATGCAGTGCCTTAGACCACTGCGCCACTCAGGAGCACAGATCTACCACAGAGCCTGTCAGTTGTTCAGAGAGAAGGGTTTCTCTGGTTAGATCTTTGCTTCACAACGTTTCTTTCTCACCGAGGCTATACTTAAAATCACCTCCAAATGGCCTCTTACATAAGACTGCTCAGTGATGCTCAGTGATGCTCAGTGATACTCAGTGCTTCAAGAGATTCCTGTTACTGCTGCTGATGCTGGTAATGCTGGTGATCTCTCTCCCTTTCTCTCTCTCTCTCTCTCTCTCTCTCTCTCTCGCTCTCTCTCTCTCTCTCTCTCTCTCTCTCTCTCTCTTGTTCTCTCTTTCTTTTTCTCTTTCTCTCTCTCTCTCTTTCTCTTGTTCTCTCTCTCTCTTTCTCTTGTTCTCTCTCTTTCTCGCTCTCTCTTTTTCTCTCTCACACACAAGACAAACTATCTCTCTCTATTTGTTCTACTGAGGGAGGATGGCTGCCAAACAGATCATGTCCAGACTTGCCCCCCTTTTAAATGCCCTGGATCAGGTAAGATAGGATGACTGAGATAGAAAGAGTTTTAAATTAGTTAAACCAGTCATAAGTCAAAGAGGAAGAGCCCTGGGTGGTTTATTACATTTAAACACGGTCATGCATAATGACAGGGGGGAGTTTTTTATTAGACGATCTGAACTCTGTTTGGAGTTTTTGGCTTTGAAGTGGGTTCCATGTCACCATCATCAGCAGCATCATCCTCTATTCAGCCAGGCTTTGGAAAATATCACTGAGGACACATTCCAGTGCTGCTAGATGTACATATGTGTGAGTGCTGTTTTTTTTTCATACAAATGCGCTCACTCACTGCAGGACTGTTTCTTAAAGTTGTACTGTGGAAGTCATTGCATGATAAATGACCCACCAGTGTGTGGATCGATGCTTGGGCTTGCACTGCTTATTTGTGTGTTGAGGGAAGCAGGAAAAGAGTGTGTAATGATTTAGCTAAAGTGGAAATACAAGAGGCTGTGATATAAGTAAAGAGAATAGAGGATTGTGGGAAAGGAAACTACTGTATCGGTTTAATTTAACCCTTACTTTACCGGGTAAGTTAACTGAGAGCACATTCTCATTTACAGCAACAACTTAAGGAATAGTTACAGGGGAGAGGAGGGGGGTGAAAGAACCAATGAATTAAAGTGAAGTGTGTGTGAAAGCTTTTGATTATGTCATGAGCCAGATGACTTACAGTACATTGCTGCCAGATACAAGCACTCATACTGTATGTATAGACTGGGGAGATTAGATTAGAATCAGGGTTTCTTAAACTATGGGTCGGGACCCAAAGTGGGCCCTGGGCATGTGAGAGGTGGGTCGCATGTTTTGAGAATACATCTATAATAGCACACTATTTCTTCTTATTGGGGTCGTTGGAGGACGATTTCGGTCACGGGAGGATGGTCAATTTCTCATTTGGGTCTCGAGCTGAAAAAGTTTAAGAACCCCAGGATTAGATAGTACATTATTGTCGGTTTTCACAGAAGTTTGTATTACGTTCAGAAATTGGACTGCTTAAAAGAGATCTACATCAAAAATCTCATCACGTCCACTTGTAAACCTATCAGGGACACATCACGTCCCCTTATAAACCTACTAGGGACACATCACGTCCATTTATGAACCTATCAGGTACTCATCACGTCCACTTAGAAACCTATCAGGGACAATGGCCTGTGTTGTCCTACTTAATCAAATATCCATTGTATTTATCCATCCTCTTATATCCTATATCCATGGTATTCATCCTCTTATATCTTATATCCATTGTATTAATCCATCATCTTATATCCTATATCCATTGTGACACAGTGATTGCATCAACTCATACACAGTATCACTTCATCTTGTCATTGTAATGTAAACAACAATAGTGAAGAAAGGCAACCAGCCTGACTGAGTGTGGATGGAGTTACTGATCACATATGGGTTTTCTGTAATATTTCAGGTAGCTTTGTATATTCAGGTATGTTTTCAATTGTGGGTATATTTTGTTATGAGCGAGGCCCTAATGTTTAACTGACTGACTGACTGACTGACTGGCTGGCTGACTGAATGACTGGCTAACTGAATGACTGGCTGACTGGCTGACTGACTGACTGACTGACTGACTGACTGGCTGACTGGCTGACTGGCTGACTGGCTGACTGGCTGACTGACTGGCTGACTGGCTGACTGATATCATAGGTGGAGCAACAGACAGAACTGTCCATTAGAGAGCAAGGGAGAGGAAGAGGCATGATTGTGACGATTAGAGTGAATAAATTCCTAAATTATGAAATTGGGCTACTGATTAGGTAATAGCAGCAACGATAATGAACCACTTCTCTCTACATTGTGTTTGTTCTACAAAAGAAAGGGTCGTTTCAGCAAAAGGCAAAATGTTGATCAACATTAATCAAATCTATAAGATCCTTCTCTATGCAAAGGAGGGCAACCGTTTCCATAACTATACAGTTAGTGCTAGAACCCATGTGACAACCTGTCAGTTGAACCAATCAGCTGAAGACCATTATTACCTGGGCCAGTGACTATTTTGAGCCTGGCTGTTGTGAATATCATCTGTGGGGATTATCACTAATCATCAAATTAAAAGCTAAAAGAAAACTAAAGCCAAATAAAGGTAAACTAGTAATATCCAACAAGATAGAAAAGATAGTCTGAAAAAGGTATGTTTCTATCCATGAGGAAATATTCTCTACTGTTGAAAACATACCCAGAACCAAATCAAACGTTTCCTACTTTAGTAATACCACAACTGCCTCCCAGACATTTTACCTTTTGACATAACAGAGGATCATGCGCTATGCTTGAATAACACTGTGAGTTGAGCAGTTTACATTGCAGTGTTGTAATGATGTATAATATGAAAGAGCAGAGTGCAGCAGGGTCGTATTCATTAGTGCAAAACGAAGCAAAAAGGTTTTGCAACGGAAAACAAAAACAAGAGTTTCTTATTGGACAAGTTCAGCTAGTCCCTCCCATGCTGAGGGAACACAACCCAGGTTTCTGAGTCAGATTCACTCTACGTTCTCCATATGCACAGAACCATGGCTGATTGGCTCTTATATAAAACATGAAGCTGCAGGCATGGAGCCAAAAGAACACTGCAGCCTTAGCTACCTATCTGTGTTTAGCTCTCTCTCTGCAGCTGGTGTTGGATCTATTTTGGTTGTCTTGGCATTTTTTAGGACAACATTGAGCTGTTTTGTCACAGACGCATCCCCTTTATGTAAATGCTACTCTCCTATTAATTATGTTGTTGTGTGGGCAGAAACAAGTAGGACAATAATTTTTAGGAAGAAATGGAGCTGAGCACTGTGCCTTGGGGGATCCCAATCAAACAAATGAAATATTTTTGCAACAGACGGTTAAGGGAGAGAGATGTAGAATGAGAGGAGGATGATGGAGGAGGAGGAACACACAAACAAAGAAACCCTGGCAACTCAGGTAAAGTCAATTATAGCTTCAACAACAGGCCATTTCCGTTCACTCGCTCCTCAGAGTGAACTTCTCCCAGTGCGTGGAATCTCTGAGGACTAACGATGTATGACACGCACACAGTGAAAATGAAAGCCTGTACTCTGTGAGCATATCTTCAGGTCATATAATGAAAGCTTGTACTCTGTGAGCATATCTTCAGGTCATATAATGAAAGCCTGTACTCTGTAAGCATATCTTCAGTTCATATACTGTAATGAAAGCTTGTACTCAATGAGCATGTCTTCAGGTCATATAATGAAAGTGTTGCAGGACCGTGCACTGCGTTTTAGCCTGACTCATAGGGCCAAGATCCCACGCTCTGACTGATCTTCCTCAGTTGGAGTCAGGAATCAAACTGTACTCCATTAGCCTCCCTGTATTTATAGACCTTTAGGCTTCTAGGCTTATCGTTTTCTGCTTGCTGTTCAGTTGGATCTATTTTTATTTTAGTCACAGCTCAAATAAGGTTAGTGCATGTATTACTCATAAGAATGTGTGTGTGAGTGTGTGTGTAGACTATAGAGACCCTGTCACATGCCCATGCCTATTGTGTGTGTAGGCACTCCTTTGATGACCTACTTCGACTCTATACAGTACGCACATTCCATGTGAGAACGTTCTAGAAGCTAAGGCATATGTTTTCAACAGTCATTTCAGCCAAAGTCAAAACGATTCATAATGTTGGAGCAAAGACATGCAGCGTTAAACACGTTTGTAAGATCCAATTGTCCTCTGTGCAAAGAGAGGAGGTCGCTGCCACTTGTAATTCTACAATCTGGACAGGATTGTAGAAGAGATAGAAGGTTTAAAAAAGTTGGGCCTGGGCAAACGATGGTGAACTCTCCTGTGATAATCCACGTGATGGACTGGAATATGGGCTATAATATGCTACCAGCTCTCACAGTGTCACGTCAGAATTAGACGTTCATCCATGTTTCTGAAACGTCAAATTTCTATCTTGTTCCAAATATCAAATGTCGAAGTGTTTAAGGTTAAGTTTAGGCATTAACTCTGAATTTGTAAGGTTAGGATTAAGTTCAGGCATTAACTCCAAATTCTTAAGGTTAGGCATTAACTCTGAATGGTTAATGTTTGGTATAGGCTTAAAACAAAAATATCAAAAACAACTTTCTATCGCTGGATTCAAACTTGCAACCTTCGGAAATGGAGGCAGATGCTTAAATCCATCCCTGTCCACAATGGCCTAGCAAAACCGAAACCTACTTCAAAGTAACAGGCTCACTGTTGCCCCTAGTGGCCGGTTTCCACGTCATCTCCCGACGTCCTCAGACAAGGATGGACGTCTAATACTGACTTGTATCACAGGTGACCTGACTGATAGTATGAGAATCATATCTAACTCTGGATCTACTGTGGTGTATCTACTCGGGATTGGATCTACTCGGGATTGGATCTACTCTGGATTGGATCTACTCTGGATTGGATCTACTTTGGATTGGATCTACTCGGGATTGGATCTACTCTGAATTAGATCTACTCTGAATTGGATATACTCTGAATTGAATTGAATTTATTTTGGGTAACAGACATATACAACAGAATGTACAATGTGGACCCAGAGGATATCACTTGAAAGTATTGATTAAAACGCTTGTTTCCAAAGTGGTCCTCCATGGTAAAAACAATAACCATAAATACATTCATTTATATTGACACTGCACTTTTCCCTAACCTTAAAAACGAACCATATTAATTTCACTTTAAAACAATCTATTCATTGCACAGCATGCTTATCATTCAAATAAATAAGGTCTCCCGAGTGACGCAGTGGTCTAAGGCACTGCATCGCAGTGCTAGCTGTGCCACTAGAGATCCTGGTTCGAATCCAGGCTCTGTCGTAGCCGGCCGCGACTGGGAGACCCATGGGGCGGCGCACAATTGGCCCAGGGTATGGGAGGGAATGGCCGGCAGGGTTGTAGCTCAGTTGGTAGAGCATGGCGTTTGCAACGCCAGGTTTGTGGGTTCGATTCCCACGGGGGGCCAGTATGAAAAAATATAAAAAAATAATAATGTATGCACTCACTACCTGTAAGTCGCTCTGGATAAGAGTGTCTGCTAAATGACTAAAATGTAAATACACATGACCAGCAGTAGGGGGCACAAGGGGCAGTGGAGTGGTTTCTCTCACTTAGACAACCTTGTACAAATGAAAACCTTTGCCTGCTATTTCTACTTTTTCTTTGCTTGATCTCCAAGGGGAGGCTATTCCGTAGACAAATGCCTGTATAGAAAAACATGCTCCCCGCAGTACTGTTTACTCTTGGGATTTTACAAGACATGAACTAGCTCTGGTATTGTAGCTCTGGTACTGTGTTGGTTATAGACCATATCAATGTGGTTTTTCATATAACCTGGGGCACAATCATTTAAGATGTCAAACATATGATTAAGTTTAAGTTGGTCCACTCTGGACTCCAAAGGCAACAAGCCCACCTCCCGGAACTCCTGTACCCCTATGTGGGTCCTAGGGGGAACATTCAGCATATACCTGATAACATTATGTTGCATCACCTGCATTCTCTTTTTCAGCTTTTCTGATAGCCCACTATACCAAGCAGAGCATAATCAAAATGACACTGAATCAAGGTTGAGACAAGCAGCTTCTTAACTTTGATGTTAAAATATCTAGTGATAAGATATAACAATTTCAATTTGTTTGCCATTTTAGAAAGCATTTTAGCAGCAATCAGGTCTCCAGAAAGGGTTTGATCTAGGGACACACCAAGGTAAGTTACACTTGTTTTAGATTCAATCTCCTTGCCTGCACAGTTTACCTTTTATCTTGTCAGCCCAAGCAATCTACGTTTTGTTCCAAACAAAATCGATTCAGTTTTTCCCAAATGTAGCGACAATTTGTTGTCAGTTTTCCAATCTCTAACAAAATGCAATTCCTTACTCAGGGTCTCCTCTATGTAAACTGTATCCTTCCCTGATAGCAGTATGGCTGAGTCATCAGCATAAAGCAGGAGTTTGCACTTTACTGTATCGGGCATATCATTAACGTATATAAGAAATAAGAGAGGCCCTAAAATTGATCCCTGCGGTACTCCACAGGATATTTCTTTGGCCTCTGACAGAACATCACCAACATTACATACTTGTGTTCTGTTGGTCAGATAAGACCTAAACCAATTCGCTGCTGCATCATTTAGACCCATGCCTTTTAATTTCATCAGGAGAATATCATGGTCCACAGTGTCAAAAACTTTCTGCAAGTCTAACATGACCATACCTGTACAGTCGTGGCCAAATGTTTTGAGAATGACACAAATATTAATTTTCACAAAGTCTGCTGCCTCAGTTTTTATGATGGCAATTTGCAGATACTCCAGAATGTTATGAAGAGTGATCAGATGAATTGCAATTAATTGCAAAGTCCCTCTTTGCCATGAAAATGAACTTAATCCGCAAAAAACATTTCCACTGAATTTCAGCACTGCCACAAAAGGACCAGCTGACATCATGTCAGTGATTCTCTCGTTAACACAGGTGAGAGTGTTGACGAGGACAAGGCTGGAGATCACTCTGTCATGCTGATTGAGTTAGAATAACAGACTGGAAGCTTTAAAAGGAGGGTGGTGCTTGAAATCATTGTTCTTCCTCTGTTAACCATGGTTGCATGCAAGGAAACACGTGCCGTCATCATTGCTTTGCACAAAAAGGGCTTCACAGGCAAGGATATTGCTGCTAGTAAGATTGCACCTAAATCAACCATTTATCGGATCATCAAGAACTTCAAGAAGAGAGGTTCAATTGTTGTGAAGAAGGCTTCAGGGCGCCCAAGAAAGTCCAGCAAGTGCCAGGACCGTCTCCTAAAGTTGATTCAGCTGCGGGATCAGGGCACCACCAGTGCAGAGCTTGCTCAGGAATGGGAGCAGGTAGGTGTGAGTGCATCTGCATGCACAGTGAGGCGAAGACTTTTGGAGGATGGCCTGCTACTTCTCTCCAGGAAAAACACCAGGGACAGACTGATATTCTGCAAAAGGTACAGGGATTGGACTGCTGAGGACTGGGGTAAAGTAATTTTCTCTGATGAATCCCCTTTCCGATTGTATGGGGCATCCGGAAAAAAGCTTGTCCGGAGAAGACAAGGTGAGTGCTACCATCAGTCCTGTGTCATGCCAACAGTAAAGCATCCTGAGACCATTCATGTGTGGGGTTGCTTCTCAGCCAAGGGAGTGGGCTCACTCACAATTTTGCCTAAGAACACAGCCATGAATAAAGAATGGTACCAACACATCCTCCGAGAGCAACTTCTCCCAACCATCCAAGAACAGTTTGGTGACGAACAATGCCTTTTCCAGCATGATGGAGCACCTTGCCATAAGGCAAAAGTGATAACTAAGTGGCTCGGGGAACAAAACATCGACATCTTGGGTCCATGGCCAGGAAACTCCCCAGACCTTAATCCCATTTGAGAACTTGTGGTCAATCCTCAAGAGGCGGGTGGACAAACAAAAACCCACAAATTCTGACAAACTCCAAGCATTGATTATGCAAGAATGGGCTCAACACTGCAAATATTGACTCTTTGCATAAACTTAATGTAATTGTCAATAAAAGCCTTTGACACTTATGGAATGCTTGTAATTATACTTAAGTATACCATAGTAACATCTGACAAAAATATTTAAAAACACTGAAGCAGCAAACTTTGTGAAGACCAATACTTGTGTCATTCTCAAAACTTTTGACCACGACTGTATAGTTCCCCTTCTCACTTTCCTGCTTGATGTGGTCAAAAAGGTGGATAAGGCAAGTATCAGTGGAATGAGCTGTTCTAAAGCCAGATTGGAGTTCATAAAGAAGTTTGTGCTTGAGAAGGTATCCCTCAAGTTGATTAAAAACGAATCTCTCAACAACTTTGGATAAGGTGCTGAGGATCGACACAGGCCTGTAATTTCCTACATTTGTTTTACTGCTCTTCTTGTGTAGCGGAACCTCTAGGGTTGTTTTGAGATCATTGGGAAATGTACCACTACAAGTAGAAATGTTTACAATATGCGTTATCATTTTAGCAGTGACACAAGCACTATCCTTTATGAATCTTGCAGCAAGGTTATCCAGCCCAGTTTCTTTGTTTGTGCTCATTAAGCATAGTAGATTGGAAACGTTGTCCTCTGTTACCATGCACAGCTCAAACAAATAATTTGTGATACCTTTGTTGGTAAAAGTTGTTAATGAAAGACTGGTCATAGTGTCCAGAGCAGGTCGGTAACTTCTTAACCAGAGATGAGGCTATAGTGGAAAAAAAATAATTGTAAAATAATTTGCAACCTTTGCCTGGTCATAGCATAAAACATCATCAATATCCAGGCCAATACTATAGGATTCTACTTTATGGGGAGTTTTTCAGCCAATGTCCTTTAAACTATTCCACAGTTTACGAGACTTATGTAAGTTGTCATTAACAGCGTCTATGTAATGTTGGGATTTGGCCTTATCCATTTTGTATCTTGCCTGGTTTCTACAGTTAATATAACCATCATAATCTTGTTGTAGATTTGTCCTTCTGAATTTGGCCAGGTAGAGATCCCTTTTCCTTATGAGGTCGAATTTGTTTAATTGGAGCCAGAGAGTCAAGTGCAGACAGAAACAGATCTTTAAAAAGATACCAAGTTTGATCAACATCATCACAGTTTAGTACATGAGACCAATTCAAAATTCCAAGTACTTCTACAAAACGTTCCTTTGAGTATTTTTTTAAATTTATTTTTTAATTTCACCTTTATTTAACCAGGTAAGCCAGTTGAGAACAAGTTCTCATTTACAACTGCGACCTGGCCAAGATAAAGCAAAGCAGTGCGATAAAAACAACAACACAGAGTTACATATGGGGTAAAACAAAACAAAGTCAAAAATACAACAGAAATAAGTATATATACAGTGTGTGCAAATGTAGCAAGTTATGGAGGTAAGGCAATAAATAGGCTATAGTGCAAAAATAATTACAATTAGTATTAACACTGGAATGATAGATGTGCAAGAGATGATGTGCAAATAGAGAAACTGGGGTACAAATTAGCAAAATAAATAACAATATAAGGATGAGGTAGTTGGGCGGGCTAATTTCAGATGGGCTGTGTACAGGTGCAGTGATCGGTAAGGTGCTCTGACAACTGATGCTTAAAGTTAGTGAGGGAGATAAGTGTCTCCAGCTTCAGAGATTTTTGCAATTTGTTCCAGTCATTGGCAGCAGAGAACTGGAAGGAATGGCGGCCAAAGGAGGTGTTGGCTTTGGGGATGACCAGTGAGATATACCTGCTGGAGCGCATACTACGGGTGGGTGTTGCTATGGTGACCAATGAGCTAAGATAAGGCGGGGATTTGCCTAGCAGTGATTTATAGATGGCCTGGAGCCAGTATTGTTTCATAGATCACTAAAAACAATATTTAAGACTCCTGACTGACAGATGTTCTCTTGGTCTGATACAATAATCAAATCCAAAGTTGATTTAATGTCATTACACACCCGGGTTGGCTCAACAATCAGTTGTTTCAGTCCAAATAACTGATTAAATGTATACAGGGCATTTACTAGTGTACTTTTCTTGGGTGATAACTGCACATTTGTATTAAAATCGCCAAGCAGAATACATTCCCTATCAGCAAATACATTGTGATCACAGCAAAGTATTCTGCTTAGGAGGCCGATAGCACACCAACAAGTATAGGACAACATTTAGGAAGGAGTATATCTACCCATGCAACCTCAAGACCATCCATTTTTAGATCTGAACGAGGGTTAAAATGCACATAATTCCTAGTAAAAGCACACACGCCGTGGATTGGATCTACTGTGGATTGGATCTACTCTGGATTGGATCTACTGTGGAGTGTATCTACTGTGGAGTGTTGTCACTTTCAGAATGTGTCCTACTACTGCTACAACTACTACTACTGTTAGCTAAATGTTACGGACATGTTTTTGTGGTGGTATCTGGGATTCACACCCCGGCTCTCGTGTTCAGTGTCCCAGTCTTAACGCTGGCCGATTGGGCGAGACGCTGTTCTTAAAATAGGCCAGCTGCCAGGGTGAAGTGCCCAGCGATCGCTCTTCCCGCATGCATGGTGAGAGTGGCGCTAACTGGGGCGTGATGGTGCCCACTGCACAGAGCTCAACCCCCTCCTCTCCCTTGCACTCGTCTCCTATCCCTCCCGCAACACAGTGAAGAAATAAATGGAGATTAAATTAGATTAGATCAGAAAATCTTTCAAATTCACATTGAGGCAATTCATTTCGCTGCATACATAATACACATACACACCACTACACAGCAGGCCTGTTTAAGAGGCTGGAGGGGTCACTAGAGAAAAAACACTGCCATATAGGATAATGACCAGGATAATGACCTTGATAATAGATATACAGTACCAGTCAAAAGTTTGGACACACCTACTCATTCCAGTTTTTATTTTTATTTATTTTTTAAACTATTTTCTACATTGTAGAATAATAGTGAAGACATCAAAACTATGAAATAATAAATATGGAATCATGTAGTAACCAAAAAAGTGTTAAACAAATCAAAATACATTTTTATATTTGAGATTCTTCAAATAGCCACCCTTTGCCTTGATGACAGCTTTGCACACTCTTGACATTCTCTCAACCAGCTTCATAAGGAATGCTTTTCCAACAGTCTTGAAGGAGTTCCCACATATGCTGAGCACTTGTTGGCTGCTTTTCCTTCACTCTGCCATCCGACTCATCCCAAACCATCTCAATTGGGTTGAGGTCAGGGGATTGTGGCCAGGTCATCTGATGCAGCACTCCATCACTCCTTCTTGGTAAAATAGCCCTTACACAGCCTGGAAGTGTGTTTTGTCATTTTCCTGTGAAAACAAATGATAGTCCAACTAAGCCCAAACCAGATGGGATGGCGTATCGCTGCAGAATGCTGTGGTAGCCATGCTGGTTAAGTGTGCCTTGAATTCTAAATAAATCACAGACAGTGTCACCAGCAAAGCACCCCACACCATAACACCTCCTCCTCCATGCTTTACAGTGGGAACTACACATGCAGAGATAATCCGTTCACCCACACCGCGTCTCACAAATACACGGCGGTTGGAACCAAAAATCTCCAAATTGGACTCCAGATCAAAGGACACATTTCCACCGGTCTAATGTCCATTGCTCATGTTTCTTGGCCCAAGCAGGTCTCTTCTTATTATTGGTGTCCTTTAGTAGTGGTTTCTTTGCAGCAATTCAACCATGAAGGCCTGATTCACACAGTCCCCTCTGAACAGTTGATGTTGAGATGTGAAGCATTTATTTGGGCTGCAATTTCTGAGGCTGGTAACTCTAATGAACTTATCCTCTGCAGCAGAGGTAACTCTTCCATTCCTGTGGTGGTCCTCATGAGAGCCAGTTTCATCATAGAGCTTGATGGTTTTTGCGACTGCACTTGAAGAAACTTTAAAAGTTCTTGAAATGTTCTGTATTAACTGACCTTCATGTCTTAAAGTAATGATGGACTATCGTTTCTCTTTGATTATTTGAGCTGTTCTTTCCATAATATGGACTTAGTCTTTTACCAAATAGGGCTATCTTCTGTATACCCCCCTACCTTGTCACAACACAACTGAGTGGCTCAAACGCATTAAGAAGGAAATAAATCCCACAAATTAACTTTTAAGAAGGCACACCTGTTAATTGAAATGCATTCCAGGTGACTACCTCATGAAGCTGGTTGAGAGAATGTCAAGAGTGTGCAAAGCTGTCATCAATGCAAAGGGTGGCTACTTTGAAGAATCTCAAATATAAAATATATTTTGATTTGTTTAACACTTTTTTTGGTTACTACATGATTCCATATGTGTTATTTCATAGTTTGATGTCTTCACTATTATTCTACAATGTAGAAAATAGTAAAAATAAAATAAAGCATTTTTTTCTGTTGATAAGACTATCCAGGTGTGAGTCACTATAGTAACCTTTGGCGAGCGTCAGACTTTCCTATTAATTCGAATGAATCCTGGGCTCAAGCAGTGCGGCTCCACGAGAGTCTGTCGCTGCTCATCTTAAAATTACGCTCTGGTTCTGTTTTCAAGAATTTGACGCACGACCCACGTCCGAGAACACTTGATAAAGTGTCTCGCAACTGGATCATGCAGGCAAAAAGTTACTCATCCCCAGTGTAGCAGCTAAAAACCTACTGTTTTCTCCACACCCCAGTGTAGCTCCCCACCTGTCTGAGCATGGTTATCTCAGTAGCTCTATCACAGACACCTCCCTGTGACTTCTCTGTGACCTCCCTGTGACTTCTCTGTGACCTCCCTGTGACCTCCCTGTGACTTCTCTGTGACCTCCCTGTGACCTCCCTGTGACCTCCCTGTGACCTCCCTGTGACTTCTCTGTGACCTCCCTGTGACCTCCCTGTGACTTCTCTGTGACCTCCCTGTGACCTTGAGTCTCATCTCCAGACCACCACTCCCTCTGGCCTCTCACTACCCTCACAGGACTTCTGATTAGTCAAGGAAATGCGCTCAGAAACCTTATTGGCCGTGGAGAACGGTGTGAGGTGCCCCAGCTGCTTTGCCCTTAGTCAGAATAATGTGTTCACCTCTTTAAGATACCTGGAAATAATTTACGAGCTATATCGGGAACCAAAAGTGCCAGCATAGATACAAAATCAGACTAAGCCTTGAAGGATAGATTTCACTGTTGATTATGGCTGAAGAAATCCAGTCCAAAAGACAAGTCTTTGCTGGCATGTTTCCTGGTACAGTATGTTGCTGACTGGCATGTTCTGCTCTGCACAAGGACCGTTCATTCAGGTAGCACTGAGTTATAGACTGCAGTTTATAGGCTGAGCTTGCAGTACGTGCTTGATTAGCTTAGGTCTGTGAGATAACAGAGATAAAACTAACTGAATATTTCCATTCTGTCCTCTGAGGTCAGTATTGTTAGACCCCTCTGTCACTGATTACCCAATGCTCTTGTTTACATCTCTCCTGGGCTAGTAACACACACACACACACACACACACACACACACACACACACACACACACACACACACACATGCACGAGAACGCATGCGCACATGCAAGCGCTTGCACACACACACACACACACACACACACACACAGTAATGAGTTTATTGGGACTTTTCTTGTCCTTCTTGACGTTATAAATGACAATATTACATCCTGTATGGCGATTAGATTACTATATCAAAGGCCTTCTAGAAGAATGCGATTATTTTAAGATAGAATCAAAGTATGAAATGGAATCAACTGAAGGGCAATCAGTACCAGTGTAACCTCTGGGGGGAGGTCAGTCCACGGCCGGAATGAGTCACGTACAGATGTTGGATCTTAATTTGATCACCCTTGCAGGAGAACTTTCCTGCAATGCAGGACTTTTAAACTTGTAGTGCATTTGAGGTTTCGAAAGGCTTCTGAATTTTGTAATTTCCACTTTGAAATTTCAGACTTGATTTTCCCTCACATAAAATGTATCAACCCCCTACAAAAATGTCCATTAATTATAATCCACATAATAATTCAAAATGTCTGTTGCTGCAGGATTCTTTTCCTGCTGTAGCAAACTGGATCAAATTAAGATCCTACATCTGTTGTTCGCAAACAGAACAGCACCGTTTCTTTCTAATAGTTTAGTTGTGCTTGATTGAGCTTTCTAGACACAATGGAACCAATGGAATAAACCCAAAGTGCAAAGCCCACCCATCTGGCACTCAAGGCAGGCTCAATCAAACGTTCAATCAGACACTTTAAAGAAAACAAATACAATGTGATTACAGCTCGTTGGAGTGATATTGTCAAGGAGGACTAGAAATATCAATGTGTTCATAATGTATTTCTTTTTTATTGAACAATCTCTAACGCTCTATCAATGAAAAACATGGTGTAAAAGATAGATGAACAGAGGACTGATTATAGTGTGTTTGGCTGGCAGAGTGTTCCTCTCTACCAAGGAACAACATGCAGTAAAAGATAGATGAACAGAGGACTGTGTTTGGCTGGCAGAGTGCCACAGGGGCAGAAGTGGATTAAAAACATCCAGTAGAGCATCAACAGAGCTTGTCTTATGACATTGACTCTCTCTGTAACACTGCTGAGTTGTGTAGTGGCTACAGTACAGAGTGATCATTGTTCCTCAGATGCCTCCCCATGCAGTCCTCCCTTTCTCCCCTCTCTCTCTCTCTCTCTCTCTCTCTCTCTCTCTCTCTCTCTCTCTCCCTCTGTCTCTCCCTCTCTCTGTGTCTCTCTCTCTCCTCTCCTTCTCTCTCTCTCTCTCTCTCTCTCTCTCTCTCTCTCTCTCTCTCTCTCTCTCTCTCTCTCTGTATCTCCTTCTGTCTCTCTCTCTACCTCTGTCTCTCCTTCTGCAGTCCTCCCTTTCTCCCATCTCTCTCTCTCTCTCTCTCTCTCTCTCTCTCTATTTCCCTATCTCTATTTCCCTATCTCTATTTCCCTCTCTCTCTCTCTCTCTCTCTCTCTCTCTCTCTCTCTCTCTCTCTCTCTCTCTCTCACTGTCTCTCTCTCCCCCTCTCTCTCCCCCCCCCCCTCTCTCTGCCACTAGTCTGATTAGCTAACAATATCACAACAAAGTAACATTCCCACACCACAAACATAACATGAGGACATTAAGTGATATTGCGCAACATGGCTTCAGTCGGATGAATTGAACATTTCCAACTGACCCAAACCCTGTTGCGTAAAATGAAGCCAAAAGTGCAAGATGACAAAACATGACATAACCAGGCTAACAACTCTCAGGTTTTGGCCATGACTGTTCGGGTTTTGGTCACTAGATGTCCCCATTGCACCTTTTTTGTACCTTTTGTTTTTCTTGCTCTAATTATTGTTTGCACCTGTAGGTCATTCCCTTGTTAGTATTTAAACCCTGTGTGTTCCTCAGTTCCTTGCTCAGTGTTTGTAGTTAGCACCCAGCCCCAGCCCAAGCCTTGTTTTATATAGATATTTCTCTGGTGGGATTTTCCAGAGGTTCTCTGGTTTAGTTCTTGTGTTTTGTTTGAGTAGTCTTTTGAGGTTTGTTTTTCCCTGCTGTTTTTTACCACTTTGTGGAGTTTCTTTTGTTTTTTGGAGGTTTTCCTCTTTGTGCCTCTTGGCTTTATTTTTGGACTTTGTGGATTTAGTTTCTTTGCCTGAAGATGTTGTTCTTTGATTAAACCACCATCTCTAGTACTGCTGTGTCTGCCTCATCCTCTGGGTTCTGACAATTATTAGTGACTGTTTCTTGCACCGGGTCGTGACAGAAACACTGAGCCATTATTATGAAACCAGAGGCAGCCAGTACCCAGGATCTTTTTTCCATGCTGTCCCACCATGAGGGGACTGTCCAACGCCACGAGGCTGCTCTGGTTCAGCAAGAGGCCTTAATGGCTAGACATTCTCAACTTCTGTCAGAGATGCTGACTTCCATAAAGCAGATTTCGGATCGACTTTCCCCGGCAACCGCTTCTGCTCCAGTTCATCCGATTCAAGGGCCCCTGGCAGTTAATCCCCTGGCTGAACCTCGTCTGCCGCCTCCCCAACGGTTCTCAGGGGATCCGAGTGTTTGTAAGGGGTTTTTCACCCAATGTTCTCTCTCCTTTGAGCTGCAACCATCGTCGTTTCCCACCGACCGGTCCAAGATAGCATATATCATCACCCTGCTGTCGGAAAAGGCCCTAGCCTGGGCTACTGCTGTGTGGGATGCCCAAAGTCCCTGCTGTGCCAGCTACTCTACCTTTGCTGAAGAATTCAAGCGAGTGTTTCAAGGTCCTACCAACGGCCCTGACTCAGCCAAACAGCTCCTGACTCTCCGCCAAGGTCGGCGCAGCGTGACGGACTATGCCATCCAGTTCCGCACTGTGGCAGCAGCAAGTGGCTGGAACGACGAGGCGCTCACAGTGTGTTTTTTGAAGGGTCTTTCTGACACCGTCCAAGATGAACTGGCCACTCGGGAACCACCGGACAACCTCGAGTCCCTTATCAAGTTGGCTTCACGCATAGACCAGCGTCTGAGAGAGAGAGAACAAAACCATAGACCGCTCACCCTAGCTCCTATCGGTTCCAGCTCCGAGTCTCCACCTTTATCCTCGCTGGCTCCACCAGAACCCATGCAGGTTGGACGCATCTCCCAGGCTGAGAGAGACCGCCGGATGAGGGAGCGATGCTGTCTATATTGCGGCAAACTGGGCCATTTCCGCTCCACGTGTCCCGGGCTCCAGGGAAACGCACTCTCCCGTGCAGGCCTGGGAGGACTGTAACGGGAAACATAACCTCCTCCCATCCATCCAACTCCCGCCTGCTCATTCCAGTTACCCTTTCCTGGGACGACCACGAGTTTTCTCTTCAAGCCTTGGTAGACTCTGGAGCCGCAGGTAACTTCATGGATGGGATCTGGGCGAAGGAGAATGGCGTTCCTTCTGAACCTCTAAGTGACCCCATAAGGGTTACTACGTTGGATAGAAGTCCTTTGGGATCTGGACTTGTCACTCGTGCCACTACCCCCCTTACGACTTTCAGTTTCCCAACACCAGGAAGTGATGAACTTTCATCTGATCTCCTGTTCCGAGTTTCCTCTCGTCCTTGGTTATCCCTGGCTTCACAGCCATAACCCTCACATCGACTGGTCTGTGGGCACTATCAAGCAGTGGGGTCCTACGTGCCAAGCCACTTGTATCTTCCCGAGTTCCCAGAGTTCTCCTTCCGAGTCTCTAGAATCCATCGACTTGTCCCGAGTTCCCGAGTGTTACCATGACCTCAAACTGGTATTTAGCAAACAGAGGGCCACCAAACTACCACCCCATAGACCTTACGATTGCACCATCGACCTGTTGCCGGGGACCTGCCCTCCCAGGGGTCGGATCTTTTCCCTTTCTCCTCCCGAACGAGCTGCTATGGATACCTACATCAAGGACGCTCTGACAGCAGGCCTCATGCGTCCATCTACCTCGCCGGGCGGGAGCAGGGTTTTTCTTTGTGGCCAAGAAAGACGGTGGATTACGACCTTGCATCGACTACCGGGGACTCAATGCCATAACCGTCCGTAACCGCTACCCGCTACCCCTTATGGCCACAGCCTTTGAGCTGCTCCAGGAAGCAGTTGTCTTCACTAAGCTTGACCTGCGGAACGCATACCATCTTGTGCGGATCAAACCCGGGAACGAGTGGAAGACCGCTTTCAACACGCCTACTGGTCACTACGAATACTCGGTGATGCCCTTCGGCCTGACCAACGCTCCGGCTGTGTTCCAAGCGCTCATAAACGATGTGCTTAGAGATATGCTTAACATCTTTGTGTTTGTTTACTTGGATGACATCCTCATCTTTTCGAGCTCCCTTCAAGAACACACTAAGCATGTCAGACAAGTGCTCAAACGCCTCCTAGACAGTCATTTGTACGTTAAGCCGGAGAAGTGTGAATTCCATTCCTCTCGAGTACAATTCCTGGGATTTATAGTGGAACCCGGATGAGTCCAGATGGACCCCAAGAAGGTAGAGGCGGTAGCGGATTGGCCCACCCCCAAGTCCGTTAAGGAAGTTCAGCGTTTCCTGGGCTTCACCAACTTTTACCGCAAGTTCATCAAGAACTTCAGCTCGGTGGCAGCCCCTCTCTCGGCGGTAACCAAGGGTGGCAACACAAGGTTTCTGTGGGGAAGAGAAGCTGAGACGGCCTTCCAAGGACTCAAGCAGCGCATCCTCTCTGCTCCCATCCTGACACTACCAACGGCGGATGAACCTTTTGTGGTGGAGGTAGACGCATCAGAGGTTGGGGTTGGAGCTGTCCTGTCTCAGAGGGGTGAAGACAAGAAGCTTCATCCTTGCGCCTTCTTCTCTCACCGGCTTACCCCGGCCGAGAGGAATTACGATGTGGGGGATCGTGAACTCCTAGCGGTTAAGATGGCATTGAAGGAATGGAGACACTGGCTCGAGGGGGCTTCTCAACCGTTTCAAGTGCTTACGGACCACAAGAATCTGGAGTATATCCAGCAGGCGAAGCGGTTGAACGCCAGACAAGCTCGATGGTCTCTTTTCTTCAGCCGATTTCAGTTTATCCTCACCTATAGACCCGGGTCGAAGAATCTCAAACCGGACGCCTTGTCACGAATCTACTCTCCTGCCATTCGAGAAGATACTGACATGACTGTCCTTCCGGCCGCTAAGATCGTGGCTCCGATCTCGTGGCAAGTGGAGGATACCGTGAAACAAGCTCAAGCCATCGAACCGGGCCCTGGAGGAGGTCCTGCTAATCGGTTGTTTGTTCCCAAGGCAGCAAGGTCCCAAGTCCTTCGGTGGGGGCACTCCTCTCGCCTCACCTGTCACCCGGGCGTAGGCCGCACCTTGGAGTTCATCCAGCGTAAGTTCTGGTGGCCCACCATAAAAGAAGACGTTGCCACTTTCATCAAGGCCTGTTCCGTGTGCTGCCAGGGCAAATCTTCTCACCTCCGCCCTCAAGGACTCCTTCACCCTCTATCTATTCCCCACCGACCCTGGTCCCATATCTCGTTGGACTTTATTACTGGCCTTCCTCCGTCCCATGGTAATACTACGATCCTAGTCATCATCGACAGGTTTTCTAAGGCGGCCAGGTTTGTTCCTTTGACCAAATTACCTTCTGCCAAGGAAACAGCTGAGTTGGTGATTAACCATGTGTTCCGAGTCTTTGGGATTCCGCAAGATATGGTTTCCGACAGAGGTCCCCAGTTCGCCTCAAGGTTTTGGAAGGCCTTCTGCCAACTCATAGGGGCCACGGCCAGTTTATCTTCAGGGTACCATCCGAGTCCAATGGCCAAACTGAGAGGATGAATCAGGAGCTGGAAACCACCCTCAGATGCATGGTTTCCAACAACCCGTCCACTTGGTCATCCTTCATTGTTTGGGCCGAGTACGCGCACAACACCTTGTGCTCCTCCTCCACTGGTATGTCCCCGCATGAGTGTCAGTTTGGCTATGCACCTCTATTGTTCCCGGACCAGGAGGCAGAAGTCAGAGTGCCTTCAGCCTCGAGGTTCATCAGACGCTGTCGGCTTACGTGGAAGAAGGCACGTCTTAATCTTCTGCGTTCCTCTCAGCAGTACCAACGACAAGCCAACAGAGGTCACCGTCCCGGTCCTACCCTGTACCCCGGCCAGAGAGTATGGCTCTCAACTAAGAACCTACCACTACGGGTGGAGTCTCGCAAGCTGTCCCAGAGGTTCATCGGTCCCTTTAAGATTGCCAGGAGAGTCAATCCCGTTACTTTTCGCCTGCACTTACCCAGATCCCTTAAGATCAATCCAACATTTCACATTTCTTTATTAAAACCTGTTGTTTTTTCTCCCCTTATCCCGGCAGGCAGACCTCCCCCCTCCGCCCCGTGTCATCGGTGGCCAGTCGGCTTATACCGTCCACCGGATACTGGATTCCCGCCGGGTGCAGCGGTCCTGGCAGTATCTGGTGGACTGGGAAGGCTACGGTCCCGAGGAGCGCTCCTGGGTTCCTGCCAAGGACATACTGGACCCTGACCTCATTCGTCAGTTCAGGGCCCTCCACCCTGAGAAGGCTGGTAGGAACGTCAGGAGCCGTTCCTAGGAGGGGGATTCTGTCAGGTTTTGGCCATGACTGTTCGGGTTTTGGTCACTAGATGTCCCCATTGCACCTTTTTTTGTACCTTTTGTTTTTCTTGCTCTAATTATTGTTTGCACCTGTAGGTCATTCCCTTGTTAGTATTTAAACCCTGTGTGTTCCTCAGTTCCTTGCTCAGTGTTTGTAGTTAGCACCCAGCCCCCAGCCCAAGCCTTGTTTTATATAGATATTTCTCTGGTGGGATTTTCCAGAGGTTCTCTGGTTTAGTTCTTGTGTTTTGTTTGAGTAGTCTTTTGAGGTTTGTTTTTCCCTGCTGTTTTTTACCACTTTGTGGAGTTTCTTTTGTTTTTTGGAGGTTTTCCTCTTTGTGCCTCTTGGCTTTATTTTTGGACTTTGTGGATTTAGTTTCTTTGCCTGAAGATTTTGTTCTTTGATTAAACCACCATCTCTAGTACTGCTGTGTCTGCCTCATCCTCTGGGTTCTGACAATTATTAGTGACTGTTTCTTGCACCGGGTCGTGACAAACAACACCATAGCTATGACATAATATATAACATATTGTTCGCCCAGCACTATTTCGGCAATGTTTCCCATAGGATTACACAACATTAGGCACTGTAAGAATAACCTAAATATTTCAGCCCGTGGTGGATGTCAATAGCAGCAGCAGCACAGGAATATGTCAGTATCAGATTGAGTGGGAGGAAGGTTTTATATAATAGAGTTGTCACTAGGCTTCATGTATGAGGTTCCATGCTGCTAAAGCCTCTCTGTTTTTGTCTCCCTCTGGGCAAGCTCCAATCATACTGGCCTACTTATAAAAAACCAGATGTATTTTGGGCCTTCTTACAATGCCTGCCGGTGAATCTGAGCAAAAAGACTCAAAACACAGTATTGTTTTCACCAGTGAAGAGATAAGTTAAAAGAAAAGAGAAACCCGTACACTGCTCTTGCTCGTATCACTTATCTTATTAAAGCTTGAAATGAGATCAGACCAGAGTCAGACTTCTGAACATTTTACACGTCTTAGGTTATAATAAACATTAAAGGGGCAATCTGCAGTTGCTACATCCATTTTTGGACTCATAAATTAATGATATGTACCCATTGATTCTTGAAGAATATAACTTAGAAATGCCTCATGAGCTTAGTTCAACTGTCGTACCCCATCAGAACCACAAATATGAGCTTGTTTTATTCCAATGTTTGTAAACAAACACTGTATATCCTTAAAACATGGTTAAAACTATAATGTTGATATCATGGATGGTCAGTCTTTGCATACATAGCTCTGTCTATGAATTTGAGAGGTTACGTTTCTCCAGCCCCATCCCTTTAGCTTTTTAATGAAACGGGGGCGGGTAGGACTCTTTGATATAGTTTCAACTGCTGATTGCCTCTTTAAGGTGAGACGAGTATGATGTTAGAAGACCTAGTGATAGCCAATATCCACACCTCTACTACTCAGTACACCTCTACTACTCAGCACACCTCTACTACTCAGTACACCTCTACTACTCAGCACACCTCTACTACTCAGCACACCTCTACTACTCAGCACACCTCTACTACTCAGCACACTTCTCCTACTCAGTACACCTCTACTACTCAGTACACCTCTACTACTCAGTACACCTCTACTACTCAGCACACCTCTACTACTCAGCACACCTCTACTACTCAGCACACTTCTCCTACTCAGTACACCTCTACTACTCAGTACACCTCTACTACTCAGTACACCTCTACTACTCAGCACACCTCTACTACTCAGCACACCTCTACTACTCAGTACACCTCTACTACTCAGCACACCTCTACTACTCAGCACACCTCTACTACTCAGCACACCTCTACTACTCAGCACACTTCTCAAGTCTTCCCAGGACAAAATAATAATGTATATTTTCACTGTAATCTGTTTTTCATGCTCAACAGTTTCCTGTGTGTATCAAGAATGGTCCACCACCCAAAGGACATCCAGCCTTGACACAACTGTGGAAAGCATTGGAGTCAACATGGGCCAGCATCCCTGTGGAACGCTTTCGACACCTTGTAGAGTCCATGCGCTGATGAATTGAGGCTGTTATGAGGGCTAAAGGGGGTGCAACTCAATATTAGGAAGGTGTTTCTAATGTTTTGTCCACTCAGTCTCGCTAGAAAGGAGTGATTCATATGCTTTTGAAGCTGTGCTGCAGTGGTTTCACAAGGCCAAGCACAGGTACTTCAGAGCAAGACTCAAAGGGCCTTTAATCTGAGAGGAGGCAGCAAATGTAGTGACGACAGAGAGTATGCGTCCAAAATGCCACCCTATTTCCTATGTAGTGCACTAATTTTGACCAGGGCCCATAGAGCTCTGGTCAAAAGTAGTACACTATATAGGGAATAGGGCAACATTTGAGAAAACACAGAGAGGATTGATGGGGGCACTCAACTCTTTCATCCTCTCTCTGCAGCTGCCCAATGTAACACCGACACCATGGTCCATGTCTGACTGCTGGACAGAACTGCAAGTGACACTCCCCTCTGCTGGCTAATGTTGGTAACTGCAGCCCTTATCAGCTCTAATGGTAAATTCAGCACATTTGATTTCAACAATAATAATAATAATAATAATAATAATAATAATAATACAAGCGCCTCATAAATATTGGAATGTGTCCATTTCTGTTGCATATACCTTTTCCATCAAGTTAGATCAAATTGAATGGTTTTGGGTACAGTAAAAATAGCAAGTAGATTCCTTCACAGATAGATGCTTTTAGTTCCTAGTAAGAAGTGCACTGCACAGGGATTAGTTATGTGCAAAGACATTGCAAAGGCTTTGCTATGGCAGGTTTGCATAAATCCGACCCTATGGCACTTGAGAATGATTCCCCCTGCTGCAGGGTACCCGTACTGTGCATGTGTGCAAAGGGGATTTATGAAAGAGATTTAAAAGGGATTGAGTGAGAGGATGCACTTACAGGAAAACAATGCAATAAAAATGTATAAGTTAATAATACAGGTAGATTAGACGAAAGTAGGATGTAGGGAATCCTTTCATGAAACTGTATTGTTGTAACACATTATGATTTTAATTGCGAATACAGAAAACAAATAAATAGCTACAAATGCATGTAATGCACGTAGGGAAATTTAACAATGCAGAAAATTCCAGACAGGATCAACACAGACAATCATCTTCCATGAGTTCTAGGTCCCCTAACTAACAGACTCACCATTTATTTGTTGGTGTGGATTGGAAGATGACAAATAAACAGAGGACGGGGCGAGAATCAATGCTTTTAAATACTATTGATAGTATTTCTATAAAGTAGCTACTTGGAGGGTTCCATTGTACCATTCCTGTCATATTATGACGCTGGATACTGTAATGTACTCGACTGTACTGTGCATTGCATGCTGGGTGAGTAGCAGGCTGGGTAGTGGTAGTAGTGTCAGAGCTGGCATATGGTACAATACATTGGGCTGTGCAGACCCAGGCCAACCAGACCCACGCCTGGTTTTTGCATTGTCCCCCAGCCACCTCTGTGTATAAAACAACTGTGTTATTTCAGCCATCCCTGGCACCAACCTGGTCTCAGAGCATTTCATACTATTCTGTACTTAAATCCGAGACACTCCATTTAGTATGACATGTTACGTTTCGTATGGTATGTATTAATTTGTGGATGTCCATCGTCCATTTCATATGATATGTTACGAATTACAATTCGTATTAGATGTTACAAATTTGCAAAATGTACAATATATTATGATTTCGCAAAATGTACAATATGTTACAAATTTGCTAAACAGATGATATGTAATGAATTCTAGCTACATTTACATTTTAGTCATTTAGCAGACGTTCTTATCCAGAGCGACTTAAAGGAGCAATTAGGGTTAAGTGCTTTGCTCAAGGGCACATCGACAGATTTTTCACCTAGTCAGCTCGGGGATTAGAACCAGCGACCTTTCGGTTACTGGCACAACGCTCTTAACCACTAAGCTACCTGCCGCTAGGTGGCTAACGTTAGCTAGGCTAGGGGTTAGGGTTAGGGGTTAGGTTAAGTTTAGGAGTTAGGTTAAAGGGTTAAGGTTAGGGTTAGGGGAAGGGTTAGTTAACATGCTACAGTGAGGGAAAAAAGTATTTGATCCCCTGCTGATTTTGTAAGTTTTCCCACTGACAAAGACATGATCAGTCTATAATTTTAATGGTAGGTTTATTTGAACAGTGAGAGACAGAATAACAACAACAAAATCCAGGAAAATGCATGTCAAAAATTTTATAAATTGATTTGCATTTTAATGAGGGAAATAAGTATTTGACCCCTCTGCAAAACATGACTTAGTACTTGGTGGCAAAACCCTTCTTGGCAATCACAGAGGTCAGACGTTTCTTGTAATTGGCCACCAGGTTTGCACACATTTCTGGAGGGATTTTGCCCCACTCCTCTTTGCAGATCTTCTCCAAGTCATTAAGGTTTCGAGGCTGACGTTTGGCAACTCGAACCTTCAGCTCCCTCCACGGATTTTCTATGGGATTAAGGTCTGGAGACTGGCTAGGCCACTCCAGGACCATAATGTGCTCCTTCTTGAGCCACTCCTTTGTTGCCTTGGCCGTGTGTTTTGGGTCATTGCCATGCTGGAATAACCATCCACAACCCATTTTCAATGCCCTGGCTGAGGGAAGGAGGTTTTCCCCAAGATTTGACGGTCCCTTTGATGTGGTGAAGTTGTCCTGTCCCCTTAGCAGAAAAACACCCCCAAAGCATAATGTTTCCACCTCCAAGTTTGACGGTGGGGATGGTGTTCTTGGGGTCATAGGCAGCATTCCTCCTCCTCCAAACACGGCGAGTTGAGTTGATGGCAAAGAGCTCGATTTTGGCCTCATCTGACCACAACACTTTCACCCAGTTCTCCTCTGAATCATTCAGATGTTCATTGGCAAACTTCAGATGGGCCTGTATATGTGCTTTCTTGAGCAGGGGGACCTTGCGGGCGCTGCAGGATTTCAGTCCTTCACGGCGTAGTGTGTTACCAATTGTTTTCTTGGTGACTATGGTCCCAGCTGCCTTGAGATCATTGACAAGGTCCTCCCGTGTAGTTCTGGGCTGATTCCTCACCGTTTTCATGATCATTGCAACTCCACGAGGTGAGATCTTGCATGGAGCCCCAGGCCGAGGGAGATTGAGAGTTCTTTTGTGTTTCTTCCATTTGCGAATAATCACACCAACTGTTGTCACCTTCTCACCAAGCTGCTTGGCGATGGTATTGTAGCCCATTCCAGCCTAGTGTAGGTCTACAATCTTGTCCCTGACATCCTTGGAGAGCTCTTTGGTCTTGGCCATGGTGGAGAGTTTGGAATCTGATTGATTGATTGCTTCTGTGGACAGGTGTCTTTTATACAGGTAACAAGCTGAGATTAGGAGCACTCCCTTTAAGAGTGTGCTCCTAATCTCAACTCGTTACCTGTATAAAAGACACCTGGGAGCCAGAAATCTTTCTGATTGAGAGGGGGTCAAATACTTATTTCCCTCATTAAAATGCAAATCAATTTATAACATTTTTGACATGCGTTTTTCTGGATTGTTTTGTTGTTATTCTGTCTCTCACTGTTCAAATAAACCTACCATTAAAATTATAGACTGATCATGTCTTCGTCAGTGGGCAAACGTACAAAATCAGCAGGGGATCAAATACTTTTTTCCCTCACTGTAAGTAGTTGCAAAGTAGCTAAAAAGTACTAAGTAGTTGAAAAGTTGCTAATTAGCAAAAATTCTCAAGTTGTCCGTAAGGAGATTTGAACTCGCAACTTTTGGGTTGCTAGATGTTTGTGTTATATGCCTATCCATCCACCCCGACCAACCACCCTACTTTCGTTTTTGCTGTAGCCCTTTCCTGCAGTCAAATGACCTACTGGCCTCATGGGTGGAATGTTCTAAATATTTATCATAATTTCATTAATTAATTAACTTATATTTGTATTTTTAAACAGCCGAAAATCCTGTGTTGTTTCTATGTTAAACTTTATTGTTATATTTTAGTCTTCTGTGATGTATATAAAGTGTAATATTGGGATGCAAACTCAAAATGTAATACATTTCAACTCTATATCTGACATGGTACAGGTGTCTTCTTTTTTGTAAGCCCATAACCATGTGTGTGAGGTGTATTCTTTCATTTCAAAGTAGATTTGTTTAAGACTACCAAGAAACACTCTGTGTGACCCTGATTTCGCACACTGAAGTAAATTAAGTAACCATCTGTCCTATGTAACCATACCAAACTTAACATTTCATACTAATTTGAGCATTCTGGATTTACTTTTACTATGTTACATCTAGTCTATGAGACCAGGCTGCTGCACAGGCTCATCAGGCTGCAACCTCAGCACAATACCCCCCACTGACATTGCTGTGGATCCTTATTGGCAAATCCCCCTGAATCATCACTGGGGTTTACTGACCCATTGTTCAGGCTTTTTAGCCCACATGCCCATTGACCACCACCTGCACCCACCTCTTACCCCACCCCAAACACACTCCCCAGCTCGCCCCTCCCTCCCAATCCAAATAACCTCTGTGTATTGATGTTAGGAATCATCGGGTGGCTTCATGACAAAAGATAAATGAGTGATACAGTATTATTGTTGTATCTCTTCCTGAATGTTCCTCGTAAGTGGCGGCTGGTGGGCGAACAGCAGCAGGGTCGAATTTCGTGTGGTCACGTGGTCAACAAGGGCACATCAGGGCGCAAACACTGTACACAAGATTCAGTTGACCTCATATGACCGAGGGATGTCACCATGACCACACACCTACCGTACTACACAGTCTGGTTGTTCTCAAAAATATCTCACCAAATACCAGCCTGGTCTCATAGACTAGACGTAACATAGTAATCCGAGACACTCAAATGATGGTTACTTAATCCGAGACACCAGATGGTTACTTAAGGCAAAAACGAAAGTAGGGTGGTTGGATGGGCGTATAACACGATCGTCTAGCAACCCCAAAGGTTGTGAGTTTGAATCTCATCATGGACAACTTTAGCATTTTAGCTAATTGGCTACTTTCAACTACTTACTACTTTTTAGCTAAATTGCAACTACATTGGAACCCTAACCTTAATACTTTTAGCTAACCCTTCCTCTAACCCTTTAACTTAACTCCTAAACTTAACCCTAACCTTAACCCTAACCCCTAGCTTAACTAACGTTAGCCAGCTAGCCAATGTTAGCCACCTAGCCACCTAACTAGAATTTGTAACATATAATATGCTTTGCAAATTCATAACATATTGGACGTTTTGCAAATTCGTAAACATATTGTATGTTTAGAAAATGTGTAACGTATAACACTAATTGTAATTTGCAACATATCATATGAAATTAATGATGGACATTCACAAATGAATACATACCATACGAAACGTAACATATCACACTAAATGGAGTGTTTCGGAATTTACATACAAAATGCTCTGAGGCCAGGTTGCAAATACTGATGTATTATTTGTCATTGTTATTTTCTAATGAGGTCCTGATCAATTGCTTTAATTGATATGCTATTGAAGTTTTATTTTCCCTTATTGGGTCAGCTCATTTGGTATACCAAACGGCATTCTTGATGCACTCCTACTAGTCTATACAATGCAGCTTACTACATTCATGTGGTGTTTGAAATTACAGATCATGCTGGATTTGGATTTGTGTTGAGATTCTATTGGGTAGATATGATGGGACAGGCAATGTGTGCCCTAAAGGTTTGATGGGGCAGGCAATGTGTGCCCTAAAGGTTTGATGGGGCAGGCAATGTGTGCCCCAAAGGTTTGATGGGGCAGGCAATGTGTGCCCTAAAGGTTTGATGGGGCAGGCAATGTGTGCCCTAAAGGTTTGATGGGGCAGGCAATGTGTGCCCTAAAGGTTTGATGGCACAATCTTCTACTGTGGAGCTTACCTCAAGTGCTCTGATGATGTCAGACAATAGTGCAAATGTAGCACAATTAAAGATAAAGTTTCCCAAAACAGTTCTATTTTTGTTTCTTTGTTAAAATATGGTTGGAACTTCGATGAGATGTAGTATAGTACAGACATTTGATTCAAATGCCTACTATTTTTACATTGTGCTGTCAAATCTCTCTATGTGGACCAGTACAATTGATGGCCCTGCAGAGTCCCACATGGAACCAAGAGATATCAAGAGAAGAAGAAGCAGAGAGGAAAGACAGGAAGTAAAAAGTCAGACGCCTTCTGATTGGCTGTTGAGCATAACAATGTCTTTATTTGATCACCCTGTTGCAGGAGAACTTTCCTGCAATGCAGGAAATTAAAAACTATTTGAGGTTTAAAAAGGCTTCTGAAGTTTGTAATTTCCACTTGATTTTCCCTTAAGAAAAATGTATCTACCCTTACAAAAATGTCCATTCATTATAATCCACATAATAATTCACATTTCCTGTTGCTGCAGGATTATATTCCTGCTGTAGCAACCTGGCTCAAATTAAGATCCTACATCTTTATGACACTGATGGTCTAAAAGTCCTGGACGCGGCGGAGGGAGGCCACGTTGGCCTGCATACCCCCCCACTCGCTGTGGCGTCTGTACTCGCCCCTCTCCAGCAGGTACTGGCGCCCCCTGTAGTTGGGGTGCTCGTAGAAGACCCAGGCGCCGTCCAGCACGTTGGCAGAGTGCACCTCGCGGTGGCGGAAGCGCTCTGACAGGCTGGGGCTGTCCTCACTGAACTCCATCATCTGACCGGCAAAGTCGGGGCGCTCGTACACGCGGATCCTGTGCATGCCAGAGGTCTGCAACACAGTTGGAACACAGTGGAGCACAGTTAAGCTCCTCATACGAACACCAACATCAAGTTTCAGCAGATTAAAAGAACACTGTGGTGTTAGAATGGAAATGGATGCACTATAATCATTACATTTGGTCCTGTGTTTGTGTGTGCGTGTGTGTGTGTGTCTGGTTTGCATGCGTGCATGCATGGATGCGTATTTGTGTGTGTGTGCGTGCATGCATGTCTGTGTGGATCCCTGAAAGAGTACTCAACATGTACCACTACCACCCTCAAATCATCTCACAGTGGCTTGACATACATGTCTGATGATCCGGCAGGACCTGATGGTGTCGTTGTAGCCCATCCAGCGCTGGTAGTCGGGGTATTCTCCCCTGGTCAGGATGTACTGAGAGCCCAGGTAGTTGGGTCTCTCGTAGACCACCCAGGCACCACTCTCCACCCTGATGGAGTTGCAGCGGCTGAAATGAGAGCTCAGTTCGGGGCAGTCGCTGCTGCACTCATAGTGGAGGCCCTGGAAGTTCCGGTCCTCATAGAAGAAGATCTGCAAGAAGGATTGTTGTCTTTTTAAAAGGGTTACTTTTTTTTAAAAAGAGGAAGGAACACACACACAAATTCTGCGCACACACACACACACACACACACACACACACACACACACACACACACACACACACACAGCCACCTACAGTACCTTCCCCTGCATGCGGTCCATGTTTGGATGATTCTTTTTAACACTATTCTACACACAATCAAAAATATCCCTCTAGACATACACAGTAATGTAGCAACACTGCCCTGGGGGAGTTTTATATATGTATGACATGGAAATGCATGGCCAGTGGAATCATTGTCCTTCTCAAACGTGCACCACTATTAACTAGGGCACAACAGCTGATGCTGTGTTTGTTTTAAAACCCGACGGCTTTATGCCAAGTTTAATGGTCTGTTGTATAGACGCTGACCTTTTGATCCTACGGAGCCTGATTCCAGAAAAAAAGATTGATTTATCCAATCAAATTGTTGCCAACGGTGAGCAGCAGTTACTAGAACATAGCTATTAGTCTGAATACACTGTGGTCTCTGATAGTTCCAGTTTGCTATTCCTGTCTGTAACACTTTACCTAAAGCCAGCTGCTATAATGCCTTATCATGTAGTTATAATGCATTGTAAGACTTGTCTGAACATGTATGATCCCCTTATAATCATCTCATAATGATCCTCACCAAATACCAGTCATTTTGAGTCAGTTGAAATGTTGATACATAGAGAAACGTAACGTATTATAAGCCTTGTAGAGAAACAGAAGGAAGTGAGGTGCTGCTAAGGTACACAATAGTAGGTTTTAGTAGACAGAAGGTGTTGCTAAGGTACACAATAGTAGATTTTAGTAGACAGAAGGTGTTGCTAAGGTACACAATAGTAGATTTTAGTAGACAGAAGGTGTTGCTGTCACAAGCCGGGCTAGAAACTCCGGTCTCAGATGTGGAGAGCTGGGGGTACTACCCCTTAGCCACAGAGGAGGTGTTGTAGGACCCAAATGAAACACCCAAGGCAATACTCCAGGCAAGTAGATTTAATGTTCCAAAACAGGAGGCAAAACAAAACAACTCCACGAGGGGGAAAAAACAAACTAAAGATAACTTTGAACAACTTACTAGGACAGACACGGTGGGACAAAGCAGGAGACACATAGTCAGGACGCAATAACCAAGTGAGAAACAAGGGGAAAACACACAGCTAAAATACACAAGGGGAAACAAGGCACAGGTGACCTGGATCAAGCTAATTAGGACACATGAGGAAGAACTAAGGCAGAGGGGAACACAGATGACCTCTAGAGGCCCGGAGACAAACAGGAGGCAGGAAGCTGACACACACGAGGAAGAACTAAGGCAGAGGGGAACACAGATGACCTCTAGAGGCCCGGAGACAAACAGGAGGCAGGAAGCTGACAGGACCCCCCTCCTCTAGGAACGACTCCTGACGTTCCTTCCAGAACACCCCGGCCCCAGGGTGCGAAAATCTCGGATCAAACCTGGGTCCAGGATGTCCCTGGCTGGAACCCAGGAGCGCTCCTCCGGCCCGTAGCCCTCCCAGTCCACCAGATACTGCAGAGAGTTCTGGACCCTCCGGGAGTCCAGTATCCGGCGGACTGTGTAGGCTGGCTGGCCGTCAATGATCCTGGGAGGTGGCGGGGGTCTGCGTGGGGGGGCAAAGGGAGAAGACAAGACAGGTTTAAGGAGTGAAACATGGAAAGTGGGGTTAACTCTAAGGGAGCGAGGGAGAACCAAACGATACGACACAGGGTTAACCTTTCTAGCAATGCGGAAAGGCCCGATGTATCTCTGGGAAAGCTTCCTGGATTCGACCCGGAGGGGCAGGTTCTTCGTGGCCAACCAAACTCTCTGACCAGCTCGGAAACTAGGGGCCGTCCGGCGGTGGCGATTAGCCTGACTTTGGTATCTCTGGGAGGTCCGAAGGAGGGCACGCCTGGCCTTCTTCCAGGTCCGCCTACAGCGTTGGACAAAGCGCTGGGCCGAGGGAACACCAACTTGCGCCTCCTCCTCTGGAAACAATGGAGGGTTGTAACCGAACTGGCATTCGAAGGGGGACAATCCGGTGGCTGAGGACTGGAGGGTGTTGTGGGCATATTCAGCCCAAATGATATAGGTGGCCCAAGACGTGGGATTACTGGCCGCCATACACCGCAGGGTGGTCTCCAGATCCTGATTAATCCGTTCCGTTTGGCCATTAGACTCTGGATGGAACCCCGACGATAGACTGGCTGTGGCCCCAACAAGCCTGCAGAAGGCCCCCAAAACCGGGACGAGATTGGGGACCTCGGTCAGAGACCACGTCCAGGGGGAATACCAAATATCCGGAAGACATGGTTCATGAGGAGCTCAGCAGTCTCCTTAGCCGAGGGCAGCTTGGGCAGGGGAATAAACCGGGCAGCCTTAGAGAACCGGTCTACCACCACTAGGATGACGGTGTTGCCCTGGGATAGAGGAAGTCCCGTAACAAAGTCCAGAGAAAGGTGTGACCATGGCCTTCGAGGAACAGGTAAGGGATGGAGCAGTCCCTGGGGTCGCTGGCGTGTCGACTTTCCCTGGTTGCACACAGGGCAGGCCTCAACATAGACCTGCACGTCCTTCTTGATGGACGGCCACCAAAACCGCCCGTCGGAGGAACTCCAGTGTGCGAGCACTGCCAGGATGGCATGTCAAGGGCGACTCATGACCCCACTGCAAGACGCGGCCCCGAACAGAGAGAGGAACGTACAGGCGACCGGCAGGACCACCGCCTGGATCGGGCTCCTGGACAAGAGCTTCTCGACCCTCTTTCTAGTTCCCACTGAAGAGGTGCGACGATCCTAGACCTCGGAATAATCGATGCCAAGGGCTTCTCTTGTAACTCGGGAGAATAGACTCGAGACAGAGCATCCGGCTTGACGTTCTTGGTGCCAGGTCGGTAAGTCAGGAGGAACTGGAATCGATTAAAGAAAAGGGACCATCGTGCTTGCGAGGGTTCATCCGCTTAGCCTGTTGGAGATATTCCAGGTTCTTGTGGTCTGTGAGAACCTGGAAAGGGTGCTGAGCCCCCTCAAGCCAATGGCGCCACTCTTCCAATGCCAGTTTTACCGCAAGCAACTCTAGATCCCCCACGTGGTAGTTGCGCTCGGCCTCAGACAGGCGGCGAGACATGAAGGCACAAGGGTGTAATCTCCCATCCGCACCCCTCTGTGACAGGACGGCTCCCACCCCCACCTCTGAGGCGTCCACCTCCACCACGAAAGGTCTCTCTGGGTCAGGGGTCACCAGAATCGGAGCAGACGTGAAGCGGCGCTTGAGATCCTCGAAGGCCCCTGCTGCTTCCGGACCCCAGTGAATCTTGGTCCCTCCTCCCTTGGTAAGCGTCGTCAAGGGGGCTACCACCGAGCTGAAATTCTTAATGAACTTCCGATAGAAGTTAGAAAAGCCAATGAACCGTTGAACCTCCTTGACCGTGGCAGGTGTGGGCCAATCGTGGACCGCCTTGACCTTCTTGGGATCCATCTCTAGGTGCCCGGGAGTGACAATAAACCCGAGAAACTGAGTCTGAGAAACATGAAATTCACACTTCTCAGGCTTAACGTAGAGGTGATTGTCAAGGAGCCTCTGGAGAACCCTGCTAACATGCCCCTCATGCTCCTTCAGTGACCTCGAGAAGATGAGGATATCGTCCAGGTACACGAAGACGAACAGATTAAGCATATCCCGGAGAACATCATTAATCAGGGCTTGGAATACTGCGGGGGGCATTGGTGAGCCCGAACGGCATCACCCGATATTCATAGTGCCCCGTGGGCGTGTTGAACGCCGTCTTCCATTCGTCTCCTTGCCGGATCCGCACGAGATGGTAAGCATTGCGGAGATCCAGCTTAGTAAAAATGGAAGCCCCTTGAAGCAGCTCAAAAGCAGTGGCCATGAGAGGAAGGGGGGTATCGATTCCGAACCGTGATCTTGTTGAGTCCCCGGTAATCAATACAAGGCCTAAGACCCCGTCTTTCTTTTCAACAAAAAAGAAGCCCGCCCCAGCCGGGGAAGTAGAGGCATAGATGAGGCCGGCTGCCAAGGACTCCTTAATGTAGGTGTCCATAGCTGCGTGCTCGGGGGAGGACAAGGAAAAGATCCGACCTCTAGGAGGGCAGCACCCAGGGAGTAGATCAATGGCACAGTCATACGTGCGATGAGGCGGTAAGGAAGTAGCCCGGGCCTTGCTGAACACTGCCTTGAACCGATGGTAAACACTGGGGACTCGGGAGACGTCAACAGACTCTTGGAAACTGGGTACTAGGGGCTGAGGGACTCTGAAGCATGCAGGTGAGTTGGCAGGCGGGACCCCAGCTTAGAATGGTGCCCGTAGGCCAGTCGATCTGGGGATTATGTCTGCATAGCCAAGGGTGACCCAGGATAATAGGATACTCGGGAGAGTCAATGAGATAGAAGGTCTCCTCCTGCTGGTGTTGAGAGATGGTAAGTCGCAGGGACTGAGTCGCCTCGGTAACCTTTCCTGGTTCCAGAGGTCTGCCATCTAAGGCTGTAACTGCCTGGGGTTGAGGAAGTAGTTGGGTAGGGATCTTAAGTTCCTTAGCCAAGGTTACATCCAGGAAATCACCTGCGGCACCGGAATCGATCATAGCCTGGACCCGATGCTGGTGGCCCCCCCAGGACAGAGTGGCTGGAATAGCCAGGACAGCGTTAGTAGGAGGCGCTCTAACTCTCCCCATCACAGCCCTCCTGTAGCTGGGCGGGGACAGGCGTTTCCCGAAAGCTCGGGGCAAGTGGAGCGGAAGTGGCCGGCAACCCCGCAGTAGAGGCACCGACGTTCCCTCATGCGACGTTCCCTTTCGTTGGGAGAAAGCCTGGAACGGCCTAACTGCATGCTCTCCGGGGAATCCTGGAGCAGTTCAGGAGCCGGGGAAGCTCTGAATGACGGAGTCCAAACAGGAGAAACAGAGCTGCTCAGAGGAACTTGGGAATGAGACACCTGACGGCGAGCCGTTCTCCGCTCTCTTAGACGATTGTCCAGGCGGATGGCCAAGGCTATGAGGGACTCGAGATCACCAGCTGGTTCTCGGGTGGCTAACTCATCTTGAAGGGGCTCAGATAACCCTCCCTGAAAGCAGACCGCAGCGCTTCATCATTCCATCCGCTCCTTGCTGCTATGGTCCGGAAATCAATGGCAAAATCTGCCGTGCTTCGGGTCCCTGACGGAGAGACAGTAGGCGCTTGGAAGCCTCCCGCCCACTGACAGGATGATCGAACACCCGCTTGAACTCTTCTACAAATGCAGCGTGGGAGTCACAACAGGCCTCCTGGGACTGCCACACCGCAGAAGCCCAGGCGAGCGCCTTGTCTGAAAGAAGGGTAATGATGTAGGCAATCTTGGAACGGTCTGTGGGAAAACTTGAGGGTTGGAGCTCGAAGGTGAGGGAGCATTGGGTGAGGAAACCCTGGCAAGAGCTTGGATCCCCAGAAAAGGGCTTGGGAGGTGGTAGTCGGGGCTCCGCCAACCGAGACGACCTGTCGTCACTGGGGGGGTGACCTGGGGGAAGGGAGAGGACCAGGGAGGCGTTCAAAGAGCTGGCGGAGGGAACTCATCATTTCGGCCAGGAGTTGAGAATGACTAGCCATCAGCTCCTCTTGTCGGCTGAGAACGGCTTCATGGCGCTGGAAAGAAGCCTCATGTCGAGTGATCACCGCCAACAGGTCCGGGGAACTGAGTGTTTCTGGGTCCATGATTGTCTTGGTTATTCTGTCACAAGCCGGGCTAGAAACTCCGGTCTCAGATGTGGAGAGCTGGGGTACTACCCCTTAGCCACAGAGGAGGTGTTGTAGGACCCAAATGAAACACCCAAGGCAATACTCCAGGCAAGTAGATTTAATGTTCCAAAACAGGAGGCAAAACAAAACAACTCCACGAGGGGAGAAAAACAAACTAAAGATAACTTTGAACAACTTACTAGGACAGACACGGTGGGACAAAGCAGGAGACACATAGTCAGGACGCAATAACCAAGTGAGAAACAAGGGGAAAACACACAGCTAAAATACACAAGGGGAAACAAGGCACAGGTGACCTGGATCAAGCTAATTAGGACACATGAGGAAGAACTAAGGCAGAGGGGAACACAGATGACCTCTAGAGGCCCGGAGACAAACAGGAGGCAGGAAGCTGACACACACGAGGAAGAACTAAGGCAGAGGGGAACACAGATGACCTCTAGAGGCCCGGAGACAAACAGGAGGCAGGAAGCTGACAGTTGCTAAGGTACACAATAGTAGGTTTTAGTAGACAGAAGGTGTTGCTAAGGTACACAATAGTAGGTTTTAGTAGACAGAAGGTGTTGCTAAGGTACACAATAGTAGATTTTAGTAGACAGAAGGTGTTGTTAAGGTACACAATAGTAGGTTTTAGTAGACAGAAGGTGTTGCTAAGGTACACAATAGTAGGTTTTAGTAGACAGAAGGTGCTCTTTGGTAAAAGGGGTAAATTGCTCATCATAAAGAAAGGAGGACCAAGGCCCTCTTCATATAATAATTAAAATGCCTTTATTTGTATGCCATGTTCAATGGAAACAAAGTTTTTAAACTCTGATGCGTTTCGGCTGCATGGCCTTCGTCAGGGAGTACAAAGATATGATAATACAATGTCCTCTTTTGAACAGCTTTTTCCAATCAACCCTGATTTGAAGAGGGAGTGAGCAATACTATACTCATTAAAAAGTGAAATACTGTAGATATGTTATCCAATGAATTATGTAACCACTCCCTCTTCAAATCAGGGTTGATTGGAAAAAGCTGTTCAAAAAAGGACATTGTATTATCATATCTTTGTACTCCCTGACGAAGGCCATGCAGCCGAAACGCGTCATAGTTTTAAAACTTTGTTTCCATTGAACATGGCATACTATAAGCCTTGTTATAAGACATTATAACAGCTCATATACATGCTTATAGCAAGTTATAAAGCATATACCGATATGCTTTACCTTTCTGTTGAATCAGTACGTGCACTCTGACCAACTACCAGCATACAGTCTTTCTACAGAGGACTTCCTCTGCAAAACTATAGCACAGGGAAACAGTTGTAGGCCCATCCCAGCCCCTTCGTGGATTAGAAATCATAGATAGTTGTAAAAGTGTATAGCATCCTCTTTTGCAAGCCTTCTGCTGCTATTGACTTATACAACCACAAATTGCAGTTTTATTTCTGCAGGTCTTTAGGTCGGTGAGGTAAAGCCGTAGGATTGTGTGTTGTGAAATTCACTCCATGGTTTAATGCCTGAAATGAAAACATGAGACTACGTAGGTATAATGTACAGTATATTTTGCGGTGTTGAGAGGGAAGTTGTAGATATCAGAATGAATTGGACATTTGGACAACATCAGCTATTTCAATCAGCAATGTCTTATCTTTTATTTTGTTTTTATTAAATAAAAAGTGTACTTTTTTAGGAAATGTTTAATATATATATATTTACATATTCTTTCTTTAGTGGTTGTGCATCTACAGATCCTGGAACAGGGACCTAGCTAGCTCACCTGTAACGCTTGGTAACCTCTGACCTTTGTTTTGGTTCAAACACAATTATTTTGTGGATATTTCCAAGATAAGTATTTTGGTCAAATGTATATAATTAATAATTACATAATTACATATATATTTTACTAACCAAAAAAAGTGTGTGTTTTTATAAAAATGGGAGAGTATAAATATTTGTATGTTTTTGGAAAAAACGAGAAATGTGAAATAAGTCTAAAATGAAGAATACCCTATTAGCTCAATTCAGTCTGTCTGAAGTTCAAGAATACATAAAGAAGAACAGAAGAGAATAACTCTTCCTCTCTCTATGTTGATAAATGTTGCATGCTATAAAAGGTAAGTTAGTGAAAAATAAGACTATTCCTTTGTGCATAATGACCTAAGATTGAGTGGTACATTTGATGTTTTAAGTCATACTTGATTTAACTGCTCTGGTATTTCATACACTCTAGCACTGACTTTGCTGATAACTTCTTTATTGAGGAAACATGTACTTAATACGGCTTTGACATGTGGAATTGTACGAATAATTTTTGTGAGTTAGCAAGGGAGTAATCTCTAAGTAACACTTTAATTAGAAAGGAACATATTGCAAACAAGCTTTTTATTTTCAACACATCTTTATTTGTACTTCTTACACACAATCATACACATAATCAACCCTTGGTGGTGACGTGTCGTACTACTTGACACAGTGGATATCTTATTTAGCCTTTGGTGGTGATATGTCTATTACTCCTTGACGCGGCGGATGGAGCCAACGTTAGCCTGCATGCCCCACCACTCGGTGTGGCGTCTGTACTCGCCCCTCTCCAGCAGGTACTGGCGCCCCCCTGTAGTTGGGGTGCTCAAAGAAAACCCAGGCGCCTTCGAACACCTTGCAGGAGTTCACCTCGCGGCTGTGCCAGCGCTCCTGGAAGGAGGGCATGTTGTCTGCCACCTCCATGCTCTGGCCCTCAAAGTTAGGCTTCTCCCACAGCTTCATTCTCCACGAGTTGCCCACCTGGAATCACAACAACAAAGAAATGTTAAAGCATAAAAATGTTTTAGGGAAGATATGACCATCTAAATAGAAAATGATATCTTGACCTGCCCCTTTATGGTTGAATAATAACTGCTGCACAATCGGACATGTAATATACATTTAGAGTAGGGTAGTAGGGTTTTGTTAGGAACAAGCTCTGTAAGTGTGGGGGTAAAATGATTACAGGTTGGTTATACTTCTCTATTCCATATGAACTCTTTCAAAGAGTCTCATATTGTCCATCCATCCGCTCTACTCACATTCCTAATGATGCGACATGACCTGACGGTGTCATTAAAGCCCATCCAGCGCTGGTAGTCAGGGTACTCTCCAGGGGTCAGCACGTACTGGAAGCCCATGTAGTTGGGCCTCTCGTACACCACCCAGAATCCTCCCTCCACCCTGACCGAGTTACAGCGGCTGAGGAAGGTGTGCAGGTCACTGGAGTCACTGTCGCACTCATAGTACCGCCCTTGGTAGTTCCGGTCCTCGTAGAAGGTGATCTGACACGAAACATCATATAATTAAGTGATAATGCCCGAGAAGCCGGTGGTAACTTGTGGAATAGACACCGGCTGGAATGCGGTTTTAACCAATCAGCATTCAGGATTAGACCCCCCCGTTGTATAATACATATTATGAGTTACTCTGCAACTTCAAAGACATATGCAGTTTGTATTTAACTTATTATAGAGTTATGCTTTATGATAACTTAGATAACTTTGTGATAGCTTTATCAATAACTTCATGTGATAGCTTTATCAATATCTTAATGTAATAGCTTTATCAATAACTTAATGTGACTGCTTTATCAATAACTTCATGTGATTGCTTTATCAATAACTTTGTGATAGCTTTATCAATAACTTTATGTGATAGCTTTATCAATAACTTCATGTGATAGCTTTATCAATAACTTCATGTGATAGCTTTATCAATAACTTTATGTGATAGCTTTATCAATAACTTTATGTGATAACTTTATCAATAATTTTATGTGATAGCTTTATCAATAACTTTATGTGATAGCTTTATCAATAACTTCATGTGATAGCTTTATCAATAACTTTGTGATAGCTTTATCAATAACTTTGTGATAGCTTTATCAATAACTTTATGTGATAGCTTTATCAATAACTCTGCTTACCTTTTCCATGGTTAATGATCAGTAGGCCAGGCGTGATACATTAAACATTAAACCACCAGGCTCCACCAATATTCTCTTTATACGCAGCCAGGACAATAAAAGCAAGCACATGGTTACTTAGCACTGTTTGAATTGGATATATTCAATCAGCAATTGAAATATTTATCCCGACTCATCACATTGTTCCGAAGCACTGATGCCCCGATCTACAAACAAAGACAAATGCAAACCATCCCAAATGTTGACCAAAACAAGGGCACTAGAGGACATTGGTTTGATATCAAATGTTTTGGGTCGGGGCCCATCCTTTTTAATTTGTCAAAGAACCTGTAACAGGTCTGGTCTCCACAACAGGACAACAGATCTGGTCTGCACGACAGGACTATTAATGTGCATATTTTTTGCCACTGCTGATGGTGCTTATGATGATGCCTATAACAACTCTTAAAGGGATAGTTCACCAACATTTCAAAATGACTAATTTGTTATTGTACCCTGAAAGCAGGTTATGGACAAAGAGGAGAGACTGCATGGAAACTAATGGAAGACAATGTAACATACCAGATATCAGTGTTGTAGTACTCGAGAGGTCTCGAGACCACATATTGAGTGTCTCGGTCTTGTCTCGATGTCCGGGATACATTTGCACTCGGTCTTGACTGGGTCTTGGACAGTGAGCACTCATCATTTCTTCCCGAGACCAGTCGAGACCAGCGGATAAAAATTGTTTTTATCAGCTTCCATTCAGTCAGCACATAAAACCACTTCGCCAGGCCAAATATATACACTCCTTTCTTTAAATATTAATATCCTAACAGCCGTTAGACATGTTTGCGCAGTGGCGAACCTATAGGCCTTCAGTGTGACAGGTTCGTGATGCTGAAAGGACAGCAACCGTAATACCAGCGCACTCATGTAGGAGTGCACTTTTTGTTCAACAAAGGGCCAGTGGTGTAGTGGAGGATATACACAGGTATAAACCGGATACCCACTTTTTTTCAGTGTGCATTGCTTATACTCACTTCTTAATCCCTACTGTTGCGTATCAAGGTAGTGTAGTGGAGGTGTACGATTGATCAATTATGTGGTACAATAGAGAAATCATGCACAAAGTAGTTTACACAATCGCAAAGTACGTGAAATATATTCACATGCGCTCTGCACACATTGCCTAGTTTCAGCTGGAATATCATCTGCAGGCAACAAGAGTGTGCAGCTCTCAACTGGTTTTATCATGGAGCAGCTCACCGTAGCGGGTATTGTAGGAAAGACGTTTCAATTTACGATATCTACCAGTAAATGCTAACTAAGGCAACAATGGTTATGCAAACCAGGTACTGAAAAAGTTTAGTACAAAGTGTTGGTTAGTAGGCTATTTGTGATGCACAATTGTCATCATGCGCTGTTTGCATCAGGGGGTAGACATGGATGGACAGAGGCCCACCCAGTCAGGCACTGACAGGCCCACCCAATCAGATTGACGTGGTTTAAGCATTGTTGTGGACCTAGACCATCAAATGTTCGACTTTTTTCTATAAAACATTTTTTAAAATTATTTTAAGAGTGAAAATCTGAAAAATCTATAGGAAAACTCACTAAAAAAACATAGGAAAATTCTGGGCAACATTAGAGTATACTTCTCCAGGCACCACTACACCACTGCATAGTTAAATGATAAGCAGTCCACAAACTCTGACATAATAAGCCAGTAGGTCCCAATCATAAGAATATAAAAACACAACCAGTAAGCATTTCCCAATCGAAATGTACAACTATTGCAAAAAACATTTCCGTTTAGCATACAAAGTAACCGGTGACCCAAAGTTTAAAGTGGAACTGACAGCGTTTTAACTACATTTACATTACTTTTTTTTAACTACTTTGCAGATATGAAATAAACATATTATCAGTAACAAATATAAAATCCCCAGTTCATGCTACAAAACCAACTTTATAAAAGGTTTTTAAAATATGTTCTATTTGACTCAATGCTCCATGACGTACACTAACACATTGTTGGCAGAATAGATGGATGCAGTTCAATGCATGATTAAAATCATTCACCAATACATTTCTCGGTAGTCCAAAAAATATCAGGTTGTAAATCACAGCTGGCCTGGGACATTGTTTGCTGCCTCCATTCAGGATGCACCATTTCAGTTTCAATGACTCAATATTCTGGACAAAAATGGACGAATGTAACTAAGGCTGGGAATGTCAAAGACAATCAAACTAGCAAGGGCAATGATCACAAGTCAGTCATAACGTGGCTAATAGGCTAGCGTATCTAATAATGTAGCAAGCTAAAGACATGGAGCCTAACGTTAGCTAGATAGCTAGCTGCTAGGAGGATGTCATGTCATGCCATTGGAGGAGTGAGTGAGTGAGTGACTTTTCCCCTCCTATCATGTTTTGGTGGCTATACACAGCTAGAGATGCAGGTGTCTTTTGGTTAGCTAGTAAGAACTTGAACGACTGTTATACAGTTTGCATATCTCTTGCGTTCAGTAAATTCACTCTGGCTATCTACTTCGATGCCAGAGTGCAGAATAATTGATGAATTTACGAACGTGCAACACCTGCTGAATATGACCAGTGTCAGTAAATATAGGCAAAAAATGTAATAGTTGTTACGTTCGTTCATAGACGGGTCAGACCAAGGCTCAGCGTGATATGCATACATGTTTATTTAAACTTAATAAACACTCGACAAAACAATAAACGAAACGAAACGTGAAGTCCAAGGTAGACACAAATAACATACGTTATACGGAACAAGATCCCACAACACCTAATTGCCAATAGGCTGCCTAAGTATGCTCCCCAATCAGAGACAACGAGCGACAGCTGCCTCTGATTGGGAAACACACCCGGCCAAACATAGATCTAGACATACTAGATAGAAAACGTAGAACTACACAACATAGAAAATCACACCCACATTCCGCCTCGGAGGCGGATCCGGCTCCGGACGTGACAACCACCTATTCTCCGCCTCCCTGTTGCGCCCCTGGTCTGGTCTGAACCTCGGCGCGCTGCTTCCCCTCTCCTTCCTCCCACTATACTCCAAGCCCTGTCTGGACCCTGGTCTGGGAGACCCCGAACCTGGAGAGGGGCTGACGTCTGGGTCTGGACTGGAGCCGCTGACCGGAGCTGGACCGGGCACCGGTGGAGCGGACTGCTCAGGCTCCGGACTGGAGCTACTGACCGGAGCTGGACTAGGCACCGGTGGAGCGGACTGCTCTAGCTCCGGAGTGGCGGCGCTGACCGGATCTGGACTGGACCCCGGTGGAGCGGACTACTCTGGCTCCGGAGTGGAGCCGCTGAGCGGAGCTGGATCAGGCACCGGTGGAGCGGACTGCTCTGGCTCCGGACTGGAGCAGCTGACCGGAGCTGGATCAGGCACCGGTGGAGCGGACTACTCTGGCTCCGGACTGGAGCTGCTGACTGGTGCCGGACCAGGCACCGGTGGAACGGGCACGGGCCGTGCCGGCCTGGACACACTCACCACTGGTCTGGTGCGAGGAGCAGGCACGGGCCAAACCAGACTAGGAACATGCACCACTGGCTTGGTGCGAGGAGCGGGAACAGGCCGGGCCGGACTGGCGACGCGCACCACTGGCTTAGTGCGAGGAGCAGGAACAGGCCGGGCCGGGCTGGCGACGCGCACCACTGGCTTGGTGCGAGGAGCAGGAACAGGCCGGGCCGGGCTGGCGACGCGCACCACTGGCTTGGTGCGAGGAGCAGGAACAGGCCGGGCCGGGCTGGCGACGCGCACCACTGGCTTGGTGCGAGGAGCAGGAACAGGCCGGGCCGGGCTGGCGACCCGCACCCCTGGCTTGGTGCGAGGAGCAGGAACAGACCGGGCCGGGCTGGCGACGCGCACCACTGGCTTGGTGCGAGGAGCAGGAACAGGCCGGGCCGGGCTGGCGACGCGCACCACTGGCTTGGTGCGAGGAGCAGGAACAGGCCGGGCCGGGCCGGGCTGGCGACGCGCACCACTGGCTTGGTGCGAGGAGCAGGAACAGACCGGGCCGGGCTGGCGACGCGCACCACTGGCTTGGTGCGAGGAGCAGGAACAGACCCGGGCCGGGCTGGCGACGCGCACCACTGGCTTGGTGCGAGGAGCAGGAACAGGCCGGGCCGGGCCGGGCTGGCGACGCGCACCACTGGCTTGGTGCGAGGAGCAGGAACAAGCCGGGCCGGGCTGGCGACGCGCACCACTGGCTTGGTGCGAGGAGCAGGAACAGGCCGGGCCGGGCTGGCGACGCGCACCACTGGCTTGGTGCGAGGAACAGGAACAGGCCGGGCCGGGCTGGCGACGCGCACCACTGGCTTGGTGCGAGGAGCAGGAACGGGTCGGGCCGTACTGGGAACACGCACCACTGGCTTAGTGCGGGGAGCAGGAACGGGCCAGACGGGACTGGCAACAAGCACCACTTGCTTGGTGCGAGGAGCGGGACTGGGTTCCTTTATTAACCCCCGCTCCTTCTGCTGCCTAACCAGCTCCTTTCACCGTGCCTCTACACTTTCCTTCTCCCTTTTAGCCTCCTGTAGCGCCTCCCTCTGACCAAATAACTCCTGCTCCCTCTGAACCAATAGCCCCCGTAACATGGTGGCCTCCTCTCCTAACCTGCAGACCCGCCCTTTAACGGCCTCCTGCTGCCTTGTCGTCCACACCGTGTGCCCCCCCCAAAAAAATGTATTGGGGTTGCCTCTCGGGTCTCCGTCGTCGGCACTGTTGGCGCCGTTTCTCCTCTCTATACCGGGCCTCAACTGTCTCCTCCCAAGGACGGCGATCCATCCCAGCCTGAATCTCCTCCCAAGTCCAGGATCCCTTACCATCCAGGATCTCCTCCCAGGTCCAGGCTGTCTGCTCCTGGACATGCTGCTTGGTCCTCGTTTGGTGGGATCTTCTGTCACGTTTGTTCATAGACGGGTCAGACCAAGGCGCAGCGTGATATGCATACATGTTTATTTAAACTTAATAAACACTCGACAAAACAATAAACGAAACGTGAAGTCCAAGGTAGACACAAACAACATACCTTATACGGAACAAGATCCCACAACACATAATTGCCAATAGGCTGCCTAAGTATGCTCCCCAATCAGAGACAACGAGCGACAGCTGCCTCTGATTGGGAAACACCCTGCCAAACATAGATCTAGACATACTAGATAGAAAACATAGAACTACACAACATAGAAAATCACACCCTGACTCAACAAATAAGAGTCCCCAGAGTCAGGGCGTGACAATAGTTAGTCAAGAACGCTCTAGAAAACATGTAAACAGCCGAACCAGCTCTGCTACGGTGAGTAAAATGGTCAGAGTGAGGTGTTCTCTCATTTGTGTCTGGAAGTAGCCAACTTTAGCCAGTTAGCTTGGGTGCTTGGTTGGGATAAGCATGCATTGGCAGGCAAGCTGCAGAAGGACAAGGAGGCTACAATTCCTGATCGTTTATCAGTGCAATTTTGACGGCCAACTAGCTGATAAAGTTTGAGAGGGTTTATCTAATGTTCCTTCGTTAGATTTGACCTCATCTTGCTCTGGCTAGCATTAGTTGTTGATCTTATTGTTGTTGATGTGCATAACTGAGGGAGAGATAGCCTACCTTTTCATGGTTGTTTGATCAATAGGACTGTAAAGTTCCCAAAAGTAAGAGGACTCCCGTGGTGTTTACATATTTGATTCAGGTGTATTTTGTGGCTTTTGGCAAATGCGTTCTAATGATCTAAAGTCGCGCTGTTGCAACTGCCTGTAAACAAACAGTCCAGTTCAAAGTGAATTATGGCAGACCAGTGTAGCAAATGGCTTGTTTGTATGAAGGTCTACTGCAGCTCTGATTGGCAATAGCGCACCGGTCTGTGTAGACTCCTGTTCCTGGACAAGACAGATGTTTTTATTCGGTTTTATTTACTGCAGTGTCTATTAATTGTCCAAACGCACGGTCCTACCATATCAAAGTGGTTGTTTGTCAGACTTCATTTTTAAAGTGTCATACTCTTCCTGGGGGTGTATATGAACAGATTTTAATAAGATTTAATGTTGCTAAAATGCTGTCAGTTCCACTTTAAATGCAACAATGTTTCACACAAGTTATTTTCAAAGAGATGGCTAACAGCAAGCAGGCAGCAATAAAAAACACAGTTCCACTCACCAGATGATCATTTGAAACGTAACTTCTTGTTGAAAGTTATTCTTGAAAAGGGAGAAGCTAACAAATTAGCAACATGTTCTTTGATAACACCTGCTGCAGCCGCTACAAACTAGCTGACAGCAAAAGCTAGCTGTTCGCTATTGATAAGTGACCTGTTGGCCTTCAAGAAGGCAGAGGTTTCCATACGTTTTTGTAACAGTCCCACTCATTAAGTTAAAATGTGATTGCTGATTCCACTGTCAAAATTTTGCCCTAATACAGTTGAATGGCAGATGCTTTTATCTAGCTTCTGATGGCCTAGCCAATGGCTGACTTAGCTAACTTGATTTATCTCCCCAGAAACCAGCAAAGAAAAATCCCGATTGGATCTTTTTCTCTTCAGTATTAACCCTTTCCAACAAAAACTGAAGAGATTAAATCAGAACATCATTGAAAAATATTAATCATTATTATTTAAAAAAAATATATATTCTTTAAAAGTACCTAAAACATGTATTTAGGTTGTGGGAACATGACAATAGAGAGGTTGTCACGTTCGTTGAAGAACGGGTCAGACCAAGGCACAGCGTGAAATGCATACATGTTTATTAAACTGAATAAACATACAAAACAACAAAAGGCAACGAAACGTGACGTTGGAAGGCTATACACTAACAAGCAAAACTCACTGAACACAAACAAGATCCCACAACTCAGGCAGGAAAACTGGCTGCCTAAGTATGATCCCCAATCAGAGACAACGAGCGACAGCTGCCTCTGATTGGGAATCACACCCGGCCAAACGTAGAAATAGAAAACCTAGATCTAAACATAGATCTACCACAACATTGAACTAAACATGCACACCCTGACCAAACTAACTAGAGTTCTATAGGTCAGGGCGTGACAGAGGTTCCCAAAACATAACATCTTTCCAGTTGTAATGACATTCTCTCAATGTTCTTTGAATATTATTACAATGTTCCCGGAATGATAAAATAAAATGTTCAAATCAAATCAAACTTTATTTGTCACATGCACCGAATATAACAGGTGTAGACCTTACTGTGAAATGCTTACTTACAAGCCCTTAACCACCAATGCAGTTAAAGAAAGAGTTCAGAAAATATTTACCAAATAAACTAAAGTAAAAAATGATAAATGTAACACAATAAAATAACAATAACGAGGCTATATACAGGGGGTACCGGTACCGAGTCAATGTGCGGGGGTACAGGTTAGTTGAGGTAATTTGTGCATGTAGGTAGGGGTAGAGTGACTATGCATAGATAATAGACAGTGAGTAGCAGCAGTGTAAAAACAAATGGGGGGGGGGGTCAATGTAAATAGTCTCGGTGGGCATTTTATTATTTGTTCAACAGTCTTATGGCTTGGGGGTAGAAGCTGTTAAGGAGCCTTTTGGTCCTAGACTTTGCGCTCTGGTACCGCTTGCTGTGCGGTAGCAGAGAGAACAGTCTATGACTTGGGTGACTGGAGTCTTTGACAATTTTTTGGGCTTTCCTCTGACACCGCCTAGTATATAGGTCATGGATGGCAGGAAGCTTGGCCCCAGTGATGTACTGGGCCATACGCACTACCCTCTGTAGTGCCTTACGGTCAGATGCCGAGCAGTTGCCATACCAGGCGGAGATGCAACCGGTCAGGATGCTCTCGATGGTGCAGCTCTATAACTTTTTGAGGATCTGGGGACCCATGCCAAATCTTTTCAGTTGCTGAGGGGGAAAAGGTGTTGTCGTGCCCTCTTCGCGACTGTCTTGGTGTGTTTGGACCATGATAGTTTGATGGTGATGTGGACACCAAGGAACTTGAAACTCTCGACCCGCTCCACTACAGCCCCGTCGATGTTAATGGGGGCCTGTTCGGCCTGCCTTTTCCTGTAGTCCACGATCAGCTCCTTTGTCTTGCTCACATTGAGGGAGAGGTTGTTGTCCTGGCACCACACTGCCAGGTCTCTGACCTCCTCCTTATAGGCTGTCTCATCATTGTCGGTGATCAGGCCTACCACTGTTGTGTCGTCAGCAAACTTAATGATGGTGTTGAAGTCGTGTTTGGCCACGCAGTCATGGGTGAACAGGGAGTACAGGAGGGGACTAAGCACGCACCCCTGAGGGGCCCAGTGTTGAGGATCAGCGTGGCAGACGTGTTGTTGCGTACCCTTACCACCAGCGGGCGGCCCATCAGGAAGTCCAGGATCCAGTTGCAGAGGGAGGTGTTTAGTCCCAGGGTCCTTAGCACAGTGATGAGCTTTGTGGGCACTATGGTGTTGAATGCTGAGCTGTAGTCAATGAATAGCATTCTCACATAGGTGTTCCTTTTCTCAAGGTGGGAAAGGGTACCTTGAAATGCTTCTTACGAAGCCACTCCTTCGTTGCCCGGGCGGTGTGTTTGGGATCATTGTCATGCTGAAAGACCCAGCCACGTTTCATCTTCAATGCTCTTGCTGATGGAAGGAGGTTTTCACTCAAAATCTCACGATACATGGCCCCATTCATTCTTTCCTTTACACGGATCAGTCGTCCTGGTCCCTTGCAGAAAAACAGCCCCAAAGCATGATGTTTCCACCCCCATGCTTCACAGTAGGTATGGTGTTCTTTGGATGCAACTCAGCATTCTTTGTCCTCCAAACACGACGAGTTGAGTTTTTACCAAAAAGTTCTATTTTGGTTTCATCTGACCATATGACATTCACCCAATCTTCTTCTGGATCATCCAAATGCACTCTAGCAAACTTCAGACGGGCCTGGACATGTACTGGCTTAAGCAGGGGGACACGTCTGGCACTGCAGGATTTGAGTCCCTGGCGGCGTAGTGTGTTACTGATGGTAGGCTTTGTTACTTTGGTCCCAGCTCTCTGCAGGTCATTCACTAGGTCCCCCGTGTGGTTCTGGGGTTTTTGCTCACCATTATTGTGATCATTTTGACCCCACGGGGTGAGATCTTGCGTGGAGCCCCAGATCGAGGGAGATTATCAGTGGTCTTGTATGTCTTCCATTTCCTAATAATTGCTCCCACAGTTGATTTCTTCAAACCAAGCTGCTTACCTATTGCAGATTCAGTCTTCCCAGCCTGGTGCAGGTCTACAATTTTGTTTCTGGTGTCCTTTGACAGCTCTTTGGTCTTGGCCATAGTGGAGTTTGGAGTGTGACTGTTTGAGGTTGTGGACAGGTGTCTTTTATACTGATAACAAGTTCAAACAGGTGCCATTAATACAGGTAATGAGTGGAGGACAGAGGAGCCTCTTAAAGAAGAAGTTACAGGTCTGTGAGAGCCAGAAATCTTGCTTGTTTGTAGGTGACCAAATACTTATTTTCCACCATAATTTGAAAAATAAATTCATTAAAAATCCTACAATGTGATTTTCTGGATTTTTTCTCAATTTGTCTGTCATAGTTGACGTATACCTATGATGAAAATTACAGACCTCTCTCATCTTTTAAGTGGGAGAACTTGCACAATTGGTGGCTGACTAAATACTTTTTTCCCCCACTGTATGTTTGGACAATACCCTAATAAAATATGATGTCAGAAGATTGAAATGCCATTTTCTTTAAATTTGGCAATAATAATGTTACATTACACATCAATATTAGCAGATTATTGCAGCAATGTTTTCAGAACTACTTCCATTATAGTGAAGTATGTTTTTAGAACAATTCTGGATCATCATGTCATAACCTTACAGAATAACTTCATAAGAGTATTTAAGGAATGTTTCTTGTTTGTTGTTATATGTGTTAGTAGTAATATATCCATCAACATGAACTGAATATTCCAGGAATGTATTTTTAGAACAACCGCCATTGCTCCAACATATTGCTGAAGTATGTTCAGAGAACGTTATTAGAACCACCATTTCATAATGTCACACTATAACTTTATAAGACCTTTGTAGGAATACTCCCCGCTTGTTGTTATGAGTATTTTGAATAACATATCCATCAACATTAGCAGAACGTTCTTGTAATGTTTCCTCCTACCACTATTGCTCCCACATTTTGTTGTGGCAGTATGTTATAAGAACATTACCCTGGCAACCTAATGAGAACCTTAGGGGAATGTTCTGCGGTAGTTTTTACAGATGTTGTGAACATTTTAGTGAATGTTAGGAGAACATTCCAAGGATATTTCATTTCAAACATTTTATTCGAAAAAAATATTTGGTGATAAAAAACATTATTTGAATGTTTGTGGAACGTTATCATCCTAAAGTTAGCTTAAACCCTAACTAGAACTTAGGACTGTGGAATGTTAGCTAATGTTCTGGGAATGTTCCCAGTTTGCTAGGCAGTTTGTTAATTGACATTTAGAATACTCAGATTGTCGCTTATGAAATTAATTTGTCAGAAAAGTTTTGCATTGTGGTAGGATCATGGTGTCCTACCACTGAACTCATGAAACCTTGATGTTACGTTTTGCATCTCACCTCAACAAATCACAAAACGAGTTTCAGACATTTGCGAATAGTTCACTTTTTATTGGATCATGACACACAGATTCAATAAGACCAGAGAACATCTCGATCCCCACTCAAAGGTCAAAGGTCACAGAGCCCTAGAACTCTGTGATCCTGCGGAAGGAGCCCACAACGGCAGATGCGGCGCCCCAGTCGGTGTGACGGGGGTACTCGCTGCGCTCCAGAAAGTACTGCCGTCCCCTGTAGTTCGGCAGCTCGTAGAAGGCCCAGGCGCCGTGGGTCACCATGCACGAGTACACCTCGAGGAACTTAAAGGCCTCGTAAACCGAGGGGCAGTCCTCGGCCCACTCCACCATCTGGCCGCCGAAGTCTGGCCTCTCGTACAGTCTCAGCTTCCACACGTTGCCATACACCTGGCAGGAAGACAGGGAGAAAAATACTAACATTGTGAAGGGTTAGTTAGAGTTTTGTTTTATACCAAATCTACTGTAATATAATCTATTGGGTGTTTCAGAGGCTTCTGAAATTCAGTTGGATATCATAATAGCTATAGCTCCCGTACATTCCTGTTAAATATAATCAACTACAAAATGTAAGATATCGGCTTCACTTATGTTGGTCAATAGATTTTTTGAATTCAGAGCAACTCATTCAATTCTTATGAAACAACATGACGTTGTAGCATGTTGTCTAACGTGGACTTGTTCGTCTGCTCTTTTCGTGTTCGAAGGGCATGAAGTATTAAAGGAAAATGCCCCTTTAAAGGTTTCTTGGCATATTTCCTCTTAAAGTGATGGGCATGGGGTAAAATGCTGCCAAAAATGTCTGCTTTTGTCTGCTTGTATTGTCTGCTGGATTATAGAGCAGTGTGTTATTCCCTGATGCATAATGGGCCTGAGGTCCACTTAACCCTGTATGAAACACTATCTCAGCCCCGTTCTGTAACATAGACATTTATACAATATTAGACAAGAGGGAGTACTAGCTTACCTTCTAGTCGAGAATATCAAAACATCATATTTTCCACGTTTTTTTCCACATTTTTCAGAGCAAATTCTAAATGCATATTGGTTTGCGTTACAAGTTTCTGCGATGAAAGAGACACATTAACTGCTGGAAACTATGGAACCAAGACGTTTATTTTTACTTGAATTTGAAGGCATACAGAGGAGAGAGAGAGAGTGAGAGAGATAGAGAGAGAGTGAGTATGGAGGGAGGGAGGGAGGAGGGAGGGAGGAGAGAATTAGGAATGTAGAGAGGAGAGAATTATGAAATGAAATATGGATATGCAAGGAATCATCTTACGTTTTTTGATGGCGCGGCAGGACTTGACGCTGTCGTTGAAGCCCATCCACTGCTGGTTGTCTGTGTACTCCCCTGGGCTCAGGATGTACTGATAGCCCTTGTAGTTGGGCTTCTCATAAAGCACCCAGGCCCCGCTCTCCACCCGCGCCGAGTTGCAGCGGCTGAAGTAGGAGTGCAGGTCGGCACAGTCGGAGCTGCACTCATAGCAGCGGCCCTGGAAATTCTTTTCCTCGTAGAATGTGATCTAAGGAAGTATGGGAAGCAGAGAATACTCTGCGGTGAGTAATGGATAATAACAATCATATTACTACGGGATCACATATTACATTAAAGCTTTATTCAGATATTCTCAAAGGCATATAAAAATGGCAAAGCCATATCTTTAAACTATTATCAAGTTAACTTTTTGTGTTTGCAGGAATATGAAGAGTATTGGCTGCATATGAATGAATAAATGAAAACATATATATAGCCAAATGCTCAACTTTTATATTGAATAAGTGATAATAATAAGTATATGCATCGAACTCATCACTGATAAATACAGACTATTTTTTTAATGCGTCACCTTACCTTCACCATTTTCGCAGCACTGTAAACTACTTCCATAGCTGCCGCGTACGTCAAAGTATTTATGTACAAACAAAATGTGCAGAGTGTGGAAAGCCTTTGATATCCAAATGAGGCCGATTTGCATATGAGCAAAATGGTTTGGTCATGTTTAATTTCTCTTTGTTCCAGTCTAATGACTCTGTATCAAACAATTGATGGAACAGTGAAAGGAATGTTATAAAGGCCTAAGTCACAGCAATCTGCTCTGACTGTTTTATGATGATTTATTTTTCTGTAGGGTTTACATCTTGGATATACTGAGTGTGTTTCCTATTCCACTACTCCTGTTGAGGAAAATGGACTTGATTTTTTTACATTTACATTTTACTTGATCAAGTATCTTCTTCGTCTGATATCAAAGATGATCTGCAAGTTCATGTGAGATTGTACTTTCTTTTTTTTAAACATCCGTAACATTTTCAAACGATACGAAAATAAAAATTGCTACTTGGGATTGAAATACAGTATCTTACGTTTTTCAATAATTACTTCAGTTGTGATTTTTGAAATTACAAACATGTAGCCTATTTTTAATTGATAAGTGGGGTGTTGATAAGCGGGTGTTGATATTGGCAAGATATTTGCCTCGCTACCACTCTCTGTGAACAGATTTTCTGACAGTTACTTGATACTGATTTGAGGTCAAATCATTCCTTGGTAGAAATTGAAGTGGATGTATACTGAAAATAACTATGGATACTCAATGAAATGTAAATGATAGCTAAATGAACTCTAACCTTGATAATGAAAATACTGGAAAAACAACCTTTTAGCTAAGCTTAGCAAATTTCTCGATAATCTTGGATCATTTCTCAACCTGGTCTCAGAGCATTTACTATTATTCTGTATGTAAATTCGAGACGCTTCATTTAGGATGATATGTTACCTTTCGTATGGTATGTATTAATTTGTGGATGTCCATCACCCATTTCATATGATATGTTACAAATTACAATTCCTATTATATGTTACGAATTTGCAAAACTTACAATACGTTATGATTTTGCAAAATGTATGATATGTTACGAATTCTAGCTAGGTGGCTAATATTAGCAAGGTGGCTAACGTTAGCTAGGCTAGAGGTTAGGGTTAAGGTTAGGGTTAAGTTTAGAAGTTAGGTTAAAGGGGTAGGGTTAGGGGAAGGGTTAGCTAAAAGGGTTAAGGTTAGGGTTAGGGGAAGGGTTAGCTAAAAGGGTTAAGGTTATGATTAGGGGAAGGGTTAGCTAAAAGGGCTAAGGTTAGGGTTAGGGAAAGGGTTAGCTAACATGCTATGTAGTTGCAAAGTAGCTAAAAAGTAGTAAGTAGCTAAAATGCTAAAGTTGTCCGTGATGAGATTCTGGTTTATCATACATTTACTATGTTACGTCTATGAGACCAGGCTTCATTTCTATATAATTATGTAGGCCTGTCATGACCTAACCCTAACCTTAAATTAAGACCAAAAAGCACATTTTTGTTTTCATGAATTTGTATGATATAGTCAATTTTGACTTTGTGGCTGTTTTTATCTAGTAGAAACCCAAGTGTAGACTATTGAGAAAAGTTGTTTGCGAATAGGAAGAACTTTGCAGCAGGTGTTTCTGATTAGAAAACATTGCCATGCTGGTGGGTGGTATCATTTAAATAAAACCCAGCCCTGAAACGAAACGCAGGCTGAAAATAATTTCTACGTCATCTCATAGGAAAAGACACAGAAGACTCACGGAAACATCCGAAGTCACACATTTGGATTTGGCACTTCAAGGCCAAATATATCATACTTTGACTAAAATGATGACTTATTGACTTACATCGTTGTGTAACATCGTGGGTAAGCTCTGGCCATTATCTTTTAGCTGGAGAAAGTGGATTTCTACTTTCTCTTTAACAATGCTAAGTAAACTGCTGGGTTGGTCTTCTTACTCTGCGTTCCCATAGCCTCTGTCCCCCTATAGGCTGAGTCACTGCAGGATTAACCGAGCATGACCTCGTGACCCCATCTGCTCCCAGGACTGTTGACATCCACCTCTCAAAACAGTTGTCATGGTGACAGACATATTCTCCCCCCCCACCTATCCACGCCCCTCCCGGCGCTCACCCTGCTGAGAAAATGGGAAACGAGACTTCCCCTCTTAAGAAACTAAACAAGACAAAATGATGGTTGTATAGAGCACATTTTTGGCAAAACATTTTTTGAGCAAATACATTTTCATACATAAATGTGTATGTTAAATACAATATGCAATCATTAAGATCCATCTTCAGTGCCCCAAAAAATGAAGTTAAACATTATTGCACCATATATTTAATACTCCAAACCAATTATAATGATGGTCAAATGTGTTGGTCTCTTGTAAAACACAATACAATATTTATTTTTTTCCAAATACATTTCTGAATAAGTGTTTTCTAATACTCTTGGTAAAATATGATCAAAACAGCTACATGTTTTAAAAACCTAGGATCCCATGATAATTCTAATACAGTCTTCATGCCCACTCTCTCTCTCTCTGCTTGTGCCAGGCAAGGGCACAGCTGCACAAAATCAACAGCAAGAAGCATCCTGCTTATTCATCAGGATGGGGGATTTGAATAACAAAAAGCCATGTGAAATGGTATAAGGTATAAAAGCTAGCGTGAACATGACCTATTGGACAACATCCCAGAACCGCAGCAAACCAACACCATGGCCAAGGTGCAGCGCTGTATAGCTGGCTTTTCTGCCTGATGCATTGGCAATTGACTTTATTTTATTTCTTTATTTTAGAATTGTTAAGTTATAGTTTGGACGTTATAAGCTCTTTTTACTTGATTTGTATTTATGTTCAGTAATGTTCAATTACATTTGAACAGCGGTTCTTCAAGGCTGAGATTGTGTGGGCCCCATTGGCCTCATTTCTACATTTTACCATTTCATTGTTGATTTACTAATTTAATTACCAGTTGTTCTTCTTACAGAACACATAGTTTACATTTAAATATTTAATTATTTAGTTGATAAATAATAACTTTTGATTTGAGGCTTATCCATCTCCTCTCTGTGTTGTTATTGGTTGCTTCAGATCATCTTCTACGAGGACAGGAACTTCCAGGGACGTTCCTATGAGACCAGCTCTGACTGCCCTGAGTTGACCTCCTACCTGAGCAAGTGCAACTCCTGCAAGGTGGAGAGCGGCTGCTTCATGGTGTACGACCGTTCCAACTTCCAGGGAAACCAGTACTTTGTGAGGAGAGGAGAGTACGATGACCACCAGCGTATGGGCATGACCGACTCCGTTCGCTCTTGCCGTATGATTCCCATGGTAAGATGTCACTACTAGAAAACATCGTATATATGATGCATTTAGTCCCCTGTAGCTCAGTTGGTAGAGCATGGCGCTTGCAACGCCAGGGTTGTGGGTTCGTTTCCCACGGGGGGCCAGTATGAAAATGTATGCACTCACTAACTGTAAGTCGCTCTGGATAAGAGCGTCTGCTAAATTACTAAAATGTAAAATGTAAATTTATAGTGTCATATGTATTATATATATAGCATAATACTATGTATCTAAAAATGTAAGTATTTGATTGCAGACTGATCAGATTCATATTTAATTACTTTCATCATGTTCTTACTTTAAATATGTGTCCTTATAAACTTTACAGCACAAAGGACAGTTCAGGATGCAGGTCTATGAGAGAGAGAACTTCGGAGGTCAGATGCACGAGCTGATGGACGACTGCGAGTCTGTCCAGGAGCGCTACCGTATGTCCGACTGCCAGTCCTGCAAAGTGATGGACGGCCACTGGCTCATGTACGAGCAGCCCCACTTCAGAGGCAGGCAGGTGTACGTGAGGCCTGGAGAGTACAGGAACCTCAGAGAGATGGGAAACAGCTCCGTGAACAGATACAGCTCCATGAGACGTATCATGGATTCCTGCGAGGGTCAGCGTCATTGATGTCTGAGATTCATATTGTTCTGACATTCAAAATAAATATTGTATAATTGAAATCATGTCTCATTGTCTATGTATTACCTACCTAAACTTTAATCATCATTCTAGTACAAGTGAATTATGATATTTTGTCTCTAGTGCCTTCAGAAAGTATTCATACCTCTTGACTTATTCCACACTTTGTTGTGTCAGAGCCTGAACTGAAACATTTTGTTTTTATCCCACCAATCTACACACAATACCCCATAATGACAAAGTGAAAACATGTTTTTAGATTTCTTTGCAAATGTATTGAAAATGAAAGACAGAAATATCTAATTTACATAAGTATTCACACCACTGAGTCAATACTTTGTATTAACAACTTTGACAGTGATTAAAGCTGTGAGTCTTGTGGGTAAGTCTCTAAGAGCTTTCCACACCTGGATTGTGCAACATTTGCCCATTATTCTTTAAAACAATCTTCAAGCTCTGTCAAATTGGTTATTGATTATTGCTAGACAACCATTTTCAGGTCTTTCCATACATTTGCAAGTAGATTTATGCCAAAACTGTAACTCGGCCACTCAGGAACATTCACTGTCTTCTTGGTAAGCAACTCCAGTGTAGATTTGGCCTTGTGTTTCAGGTTATTGTCCTGCTGAAAGGTGAATTCATCTCCCAGTGTCTGGTGGAAAGCAGACTGAACCAGATTTTCCTCTAGGATTTTGACTGTGTTTAGCTCCATTATGTTTATTTTTTATCTTGAAAAACTCCCCAGTCCTTAACAATGTCAAGCATACCCATAACATGATGGAGCCACCACTATGCTTGAAAATATGGATAGTGGTACTCAGTAATGTGTTGTATTGGATTTGCCCCAAACATAACATAACACTTTGTATTCAGGATATAAAGTTAATTTTGTATTACTTTAGTGCGTTGTTGCAAACAGGATGTATGTTTTGGAATATTTTTTATTCTGTACAGGCTTCTTTTCACTCTGTTAATTAGGTTAGTATTGTGGAGTAACTACAATGTTGTTGATCCATCCTCAGTTTTCTCCTATCACAGCCATGAAACTATGTAACTGTTTTAAAGTCACCATTGGCCTCGGTGATATCGCTGAGCGGTTCCCTTCCTCTCCTACTAGGTACAGAGATGAGGTAGTCATTGGAAAATCATGTTAAACACTATTATTGCACACAGAGTGAGTCCATGCAACTTATTATGTGACTTGTTAAGCCAAATTTTACTCCTTAACTTATTTAGGCTCGCCATAACAAAGGGGTTGAATACTTATTGACTCAGCTTTTCATTTTCAATTTATTTGTAAAAACATAATTCCACTTTGACATTATGGGGTATTGTGACAAAGAAAAATCTCAATTTAATCCATTTAAAATTCATGCTTTAACACAACAAAATGTGGAAAAAGTCAAGGGGTGTGAATACTTTTTAAAGGCACTGTATTTCCTTTAGTGTAAACTAATGAAAATAGGCTTTTGGTTTAAGAGACTTATGTTACATGGAGTAGTCCTAAAATACACACCATGCTCATTTCTGAAACAACAAATATTGCATATACTGTATATGTTTGTATCAAACCACTGCTACCTTACTACCTTGATACAGATTCAAACACAGCTCTGATGATTATAACCATGTTTACATCTAAACATTATTCTGAAGCCCACCAGGCACTAGAATAATGGATAGTCCATATGAATGACAGAAACTCATATACAGTATGTGTCTGTGATATCATCTTGGGTTGAACTTAAGTAATGCAGTTGACTATATTGATTCTAAAAAGGGACTTTTGTAAATAATACAAAAGGGGCATTGTAATAAGAGCTACTCAATTTATTGAGGTACAGACAACTTAATTATGTACATTGCCACAACATTCACTTGCAGTATTGCTCTATGTTTTGGGGATTGTGGGTAATTTAGCTCATCATGAATTTGGTAAAACTTGGGTTCTATAACTTAATACCCTTCGTTCTTACAGTGGCAAATGGTCAGTAATTCGAATAACCTGCAAAGTCAGCCCTTCCAACGTGGAATCGGCTGGTAATCTACTGAAAGTTCCATTTGAGGCGTAGAGTATGCAACCTATTGTAAAAAATAACTAACAAAATAGAATTTGGCAGTCATGTTGTCTAAGCCTATAACTTATTTTGAATTTACTTGAGTAATATGAGTTACACAAACAAAGGAATCTAAGTTGAAACTTTGTTGAATTTAATAAATCAGGCCAGCCTACCATTTTTTTCCCCCCTGGGATAGCTAATGCAGCAAAAGACTGTAGGAGAGGTTGCTAACTAAGTGTAAGTAATTTTTGCTAGCCAGCTAACTAACTTTGGTACCTGGGGTGAAACAAGTAAGCTTTTTTAGTTAGGTAGCTCCTGCACCGCTCTTTGCTAGCTAACATAACGCTTCATCCAAAACTCATAAAACTCAAAAACTGATAAGGTGGCTTCACTATTTTTTATATTTGTGATGTATCCCCTTTCCAAACATATTGCATTACTTTTATTGAACTTAAATGTATTTATGGATTCAACTTCAATTATTTATTCATTGAAACTAATGACAGAGTATCTCAACATTTTGAATGTCGGTGACACCATGTCCCTTTGTCAAATGATGCATGCCTGATTAAAATGAATACTGATCTTTGTAAAGGAGTGGTCTACCATGTACATGTATACAAGTTAGTGCTGTAGTCTTCTAAAACTACAACTAGCACCATTCACTTAGAAAGTGGATTATATCACAATCTGTAAAATGTAAACACAACTGCAGACACCTTGTCATTTTTGGAGGCATGTTCTTGACACAAGAGCATTACAGTAGCTAGTAAAATAGTTTAGGAGTGGCTGTTAACTATCTTTAAATAACTTTAGCTAGCTGGCTAACTAACTTGGCTAACTGTGGGACAAAACAATTCACCTACTTACAGCTAGTTAGCTATCTCACGTTCTTTGCTATCAAATATAATGTTACCCCCAAAACTGATAATGGTTCCATTTTCCTGTTTGTGATATGTCTACTCTCCAAGCGTATTGGCTCTTGTCAGACACCAGACCTTACGCACTTGTTTTACTAATTGGTTTCTTTTGATTTATGAAGTGGTTGTTATGTTTTAAAGAACTAGGACACATCAGGAAAATTAAAAATGAAACACTTTATTAAATTAAACTAAAAGGTTTGTGACTTTAACAGGAATCAGTGATACGTCTAATCGACATGAATCTATTCATGGAGTTGTTTCCCATCTCTCTGAGGTTCCTGTACTCTCCAGGCCTCACATACATCTGCCTGCCTCTGAAGTGGGGCTGCTCGTACATGAGCCAGTGGCCCTCCATCACGTTGCAGGACTGGCAGTCGGACATGCGGTAACGCTCCTGGATGGAGTCACAGTCATCCATCAGCTCGTGCATCTGGCCTCCGAAGTTCTCCCTCTCGTACAGTCTCATTCTGAACTGTCCCCTATACTGTTGATGGAACACAGGATGTTGGTGGCACCTTAATTAGGGAGAAGGGGCTCGTGGTAATGACTGGAGCGGAATCAGTGGAATGGTATCAAATACATCAAACACACGGTCTCCATGTTTTTGATGCCATTCCATTTGCACTGTTCCGGCCATTATTATGAGCCGTTCTCCCCTCAGCAGCCTCCTGTGATACGGAACTACTGTAGATCCAACCGGTGGGCTCATACATTTAAATGTAAAATCTTGTTGATGACACGAGTTCACGACCAGTGCGGTTGAAACTATTTGCATCAGCTAACAAGCAGCTACACACTGCATTACTTACACTGGGGATGTTACGGCAGGACCTGATGCAGTCGCTCATGGCCATGCCCATCAGGCGCTGGTTGTCGGGGTACTCTCCTCTCCTAACCATCATCTGGTGACCCATGAAGTTGGGGCGTTCATAGACCATGAAGCAGCCGCTCTCCACCCTGCAGGAGTTGCACCTGCTCAGGTAGGAGGTGACCTCTGCACAGTCGTTGCTGGTCTCATAGGAACGACCCTGGAAGTTCTTGTCCTCGTAGAAGATGATCTACAAAGACAATCACACAGTTAGTGCTTGATAGTTGAAATGAGTGCACTAATGCTCATTTGATTAGCAATGCCTTGTGTTTCCGATCCGATCGTCTTCTTTGGAATGCATGGCTGCATGGATAGACCCAGAGAGATAGGCATGGAGGAGGAAGACTTGCAGTGACACTTACCTTGCCCATGGTCATGGTGATGGTGATCCAATCTCTTATCCAATTTCAGATGGAATGCTGGACGATCAACCTCCTGTCCCTTTTATACTTTGGACAGCATTCACATCTCCATATTTATTGTTCTAGAACTCCATGAGTCATCATTCTATATTGTGGTGCAAGCCAGTCCTATAATGTCACATACTGAATGCCACTTTTAGAACTACGTCACTGGGGGTAAAATATAGGATAATGATTGTTTCCAGCTAACCCTAGCTGCCCTAATATTAGCTGAATTATTATGTCAGTCTTTGGAAACATATTCCAGATCAATTGAGATGGAACTGAGATGGAATTCAATCAAAGCTGAACAGTGGGAAAATATTGTAGCATTACTTTATTGTGAGGTATTATTTTACTGATTTTCTTTTTTTTATGGCACTATTTATGTATTTCTAAAATGTTGGGAATCAGTAGTGTTATATTAGTTCATTATTTACCTGATAATTACTTTGTCCTCTGATTCGTATTTTTGTTATTTTGAGAAGAACCAGGAAGTTGATGTTATGTTGTCAATGTGGTCAGACCAGTAAAGCTGCCAAATAGTAATGTTTCTTCATCCAGTGCTTGTCCTCATGAAGTCAAACAGCCACCTTTAAAATAACCCTCTATCTGCAACGTCTTTGTCCTGCTGAGAAATGTTGTGCTTAAGTTGAACTAAAAATGTGTTCACATTTCTTCATTTATGATATGCAGCAACTCTATAACAATATCTTGCTAACCAAAATCGAGAGCTTGGGACTGTAAGGTTCTATCTGCAAAAAGATGATTCTGAGATAATTGGCTTTAAAGTTCCGAATCCTCATTGGTTTGAATGGTGTCAGACATTTTGATCTTGTATTCTTTTGAACTTAACATGAATTGGGCTAATTAGAGTATACATAGGAAGAGAACATTGAACAGAACAAGGACATGTGTATAACTCAATCCTGACAAAAATGCAGATAGAATCTTATAGTCCCAAGCTTTCAAAATGTAATTACAATACAGAACTGTAAACATTTCAACAGATAAGGTTTATCAACAATTATTGAATTAAAAAGAAACTGGTCAAATACTGTACTCAAAGTTGTGACAGTATACTGTGTAGATATGTAATCACACCAATAAATACAATGTCAGGTAACTAGCTATATGGTGTTTGTGCAACTTAATATAAAGTGTGACCAAATTCACTGAGTGTACCCAAATTCACTTAGTGCGACCAAGTTCACTAAGTGTGACCAAGTTCACTTAGTGTGACCAAATTCACTGTGTGACCAAGTTCACTAAGTATGACCAAGTTCACTAAGTGTGACCAAGTTCACTAGTAAATATACTGTAACTGTATTTTGACCTGGTAAAGTACCCACTAGCATAATCACCCAAACTGAAGAATATGCAATGTTCTATTTCTGGTGAGAACAATATATGTCATGGCCCCCATGCTGCATTCAGCATCCAATAATAACTAATTGAGATGTGCTGTGTAAAATGTATACAAGCCCCACGTGGGCTTTGTGATGACTCATGTTATTTAGCACAAAGGTGTGCAAGGTGCCCTGTGGACCCAATGTCAATATAAAAGTGCTACTGGATCGACACAACACACCGTGCCTTCTGCGTGTCAAGCTTCACCATCAAGCTAAACCACCGTAACCATGAGCAGGGTAATACCGAGCAGTGGGTTGTTATTCAGTATAAGAGCTGGCCATTGAAATATGAATATAGTGTCTGGCATAGCAGCTGTAACCACAAAATCAAAATAATATCAATCAGTGAGAATAAAGCACAGTTTTACAGCTAAATAATGCTAAACTATTTGTTTTATCAAAATAATGTAGCGTCATTATACGAGATCATGCAGTTGATATGCATTATATACAAAGTGAATAATTATAATTATGTTTTTAAATATTAAACAGTAATGACAAATTAATCACAATCAATTAATAATAATTAACCATATTAATTATGTAAAACATTAAAAATCATAGCCTTTGTAGTCTTCTCAACATAGGTGAAGAGGTCAGAGGCAAAATAATTTCTCAGCGTAGCAAATGATCAAATCGTGTTTCGTTATGATGAAGTAGTCACTCGTAGCTGTCTTCCAGAAACTGTATTTCTCAGAGCACCGGGGATACGTTCGCAATCATATTAAAGCCTAAATATATGATCAAAAGCCTAACTTGTTTCCATTCCCTCTCAGATCATCTTCTACGAGGAGAGGAACTTCCAGGGTCGCAGCTATGAGGCCAGCAGCGACTGCCCCGACCTCAACATGTACCTGACCCGCTGCCAGTCCGTCAGGGTGGAGATGGGCTGCTTCGTCATCTATGACCGCTCCAACTTCATGGGCAACCAGATGTTCCTGAAGAGGGGAGAGTACTCCGACTTCCAGCGTATGGGCTCCATGATGGGCATGGGGGTATGACCATGCTGGAGTCCATCCGTTCCTCCCGCATGATCCCGATGGTAAGATGTCCACCGTTGGAGTTCCACCATCTCCTTGTGTTTGATGATGACATGATTATATTTATGATGTGGTTCATGCCATTTCTCTTATAAAGAGTGCATTCTTATATGTTTGAGTAGCTAGATGTTCGTTAATGGTGATCAAGTTTGAGTTATTAGGACTCTGTACATCTGATACTTGATGTGCTTTTCATCTGGGTCGTGTTCAGCAGGGCACACCGTAGCCAAACGTTTTGTAACAGAAAACAAAAATCTGTGTTCTAATTGGACAAGTTTAGGTATTATCGAAACAGTTTGTCCCTAATGAACGTGGTCCAGGCCTCTGTTACTGTATAAGTCAGCTGACAAGCAATGATACATGTAATACTGGAAGCATAGAGTACACACACGGTAGTAACTGTCAATGTTCTCTCTCCCCAACAGCACAGGGGACAGTTCAGAATGAGGCTGTACGAGAGGGAGAGCTTCGGAGGCCAGATGCACGAGCTGATGGATGACTGCGAGTCCATCCAGGAGCGCTTCCGCATGTCCGAGATGCAGTCCTGCAACGTGATGGACGGCCACTGGCTCATGTACGAGCAGCCCCACTTCAGAGGCAGGATGATGTACGTGAGGCCTGGAGAGTACAGGAGTATCAGAGACATGGGCATGAGCACCATGATGAGAGTTCACTCCATCAGAAGGATCATGGATGCCTGTGAGGGTCAGCGCCATTGATGTCTGAGATTCCTACTGTCCTGACAGGCTGCTAAAAGTCACAATTCTCATTGAATGAAATAAAACTCTTATTTTGAAGTACCTGTTCGTACCTGTTCTCTTCTTTTTTCTATCAAAGCTAATCTAATCATGGTATTTAAATCACACTGGTTTATTTCCACAAATTGGTGTCTGGAGAGGGATTTCAAACGGTCTGAAAGAATACAAGCAATATAATTACATTTTGATATACGAAATGTGCATAGAACATTCATTTATCAATAGTAAAAAAATGAATAAACTACATTTTCTCACTGGCTCAATTTAACCCAATTTAACCAGTGTTACAGAAACCCTGATGTACTTTAACCTCCAGTTTCTCAAACTTATTTTGCAGCAAACTAATCCATATCATTGATTGTTAGCATTACGCTAGTTCACATTTTCTCCACAGACAACAATATAATGTATAACCAATGGACCATGGACTGGTTTAGAGAACTTAGAGAAGTAATGTATAACCAATGAACTAGTTTAGAGAAGTAATGTATAACCAATTAACTGGTTTAGAGAAGTAATGCATAACCAATTAACTGGTTTAGAGAAGTAATGTATAACCAATGAACTGGTTTAGAGAAGTAATGTATAACCAATTAATTGGGTTAGAGACGTTAGATAAGTAATGCATAACCAATTAACTGGTTTAGAGACGTTAGATAAGTAATGTATAACCAATTAACTGGTTTAGAGACGTTAGAGAAGTAATGTATAACCAATTAACTGGTTTAGAGACGTTAGAGAAGTAATGTATAACCAATGAACTGGTTTAGAGAAGTAATGTATAACCAATGAACTGGTTTAAAGATGTTAGAGAAGTAATGAATAACCAATTAACTGGTTTAGAGATGTTAGATAAGTAATGTATAACCAATTAACTGGTTTAGAGAAGTAATGTATAACCAATGAACTGGTTTAAAGATGTTAGAGAAGTAATGAATAACCAATTAACTGGTTTAGAGAAGTAATGTATAACCAATTAACTGGTTTAAAGATGTTAGAGAAGTAATGCATAACCAATTAACTGGTTTAGAGACGTTAGAGAAGTAATGTATAACCAATGGACTGTGGACTGGTTTAGAGAAGTCAGAGAAATTGGACGTTCCACGACCTCTGGTGTCTGATAATATTTTGTCAGAGGAACATCATCTCCATTGGGGTTTGAATTGGACATCATTTTCAATCATAATAGAAGTTCATAAATGTGGACTATATGTGAGCATCAAATGTGTAACATGGATAGATGTTCCTTTTTCTGTTGCTGTTTTTTGGGGTGTGTTTTCTGAAACATTTCTCGTTTAATAGTTTCAATTGTATTCTTTGTTGGCATGATACATTTTTGTAGTCAACATCGTGATAATGTACATGTGGAACGTTCTGGACCTTTACAATGGAAAGAGGACAATAAAAGCGACATCAAAACACAAATGTATCCAGTTACAGAACTTAACAACCCTCGACAAACCAGACAGCGGTATACCTCTCTATGCTACTTCATGTTGCTTGGTCAGGGATTCTTCTACACGGGGCCACACATTTCACTGAACACAATAGATGGATTATACAAGTAAAGTATTAGATAGGGGTCAGGCATACAGTGCATTGTGGCTATTCAATTTCAGAACAGATCAAAGTGTACAGTAGCCTACCTGCTTACATAATTCATGTATTGCAGTCATCTGCTTTCCTTATGCCCATTGGCCTGCAGGCATGCAGATACACACACACACAGACAGACAGACACACACACACAAACACGTTGAGAGACAAAAAAGGCAACCACAAAACCAACCATATAGGAAGAACTAAATGTAAAGTGTTACCATATAGGAACAACTTAATGTAAAGTGTTACCATATAGGAACAACTTAATGTAAAGTGTTACCATATAGGAACAACTTAATGTAAAGTGTTACCATATAGGAACAACTTAATGTAAAGTGTTACCATATAGGAACAACTTAATGTAAAGTGTTACCCTATAGGAACAACTTAATGTAAAGTCTTACCATATAGGAACAACTTAATGTAAAGTGTTACCCTATAGGAACAACTTAATGTAAAGTGTTACCATACAGGAACAACTTAATGTAAAGTGTTACCCTATAGGAACAACTACATGTAAAGTGTTACCCAAAAATGAACAACTTTATGTAAAGTGTTACCCTATAGGAACAACTTAATGTAAAGTGTTACCCTATAGGAACAACTTAATGTAATGTGTTACCCTATAGGAACAACTTAATGTAAAGTGTTACCCTATAGGAACAACTAAATGTAAAGTTTTACCCTACAGGAACAACTTAATGTAAAGTGTTACCCTATAGGAACAACTTAATGTAAAGTGTTACCCTATAGGAACAACTTAATGTAATGTGTTACCCTATAGGAACAACTTAATGTAAAGTGTTACCCTATAGGAACAACTAAATGTAAAGTTTTACCCTACAGGAACAACTTAATGTAAAGTGTTACCATATAGGAACAACTTAATGTAAAGTGTTACCATATAGGAACAACTTAATGTAAAGTGTTACCCTATAGGAACAACTTAATGTAAAGTCTTACCATATAGGAACAACTTAATGTAAAGTGTTACCCTATAGGAACAACTTAATGTAAAGTGTTACCATATAGGAACAACTTAATGTAAAGTGTTACCCTATAGGAACAACTACATGTAAAGTGTTACCCAAAAAGGACTAAGGTACCGCTTGCTGTGCGGTAGCAGAGAGAACAGTCTATGACTAGGGTGGCTGGAGTCTTTGACAATTTTTACGGCCTTCCTCTGACACCGCCTGGTATAGAGGTCCTGGATGGCAGGAAGCTTGGCCCCAGTGATATACTGGGCCGTATGCATTACGCTCTGTAGTGCCTTGCGGTAGGAGGCCGAGCAGTTGCCATACCAGGCGGTGATGCAACCGGTCAGGATGCTCTCGATGGTGCAGCTGTACAACTTTTTGAGGATCTGAGGACCCATGCCAAATCTCATGAGGGGAATAGGCTTTGTCGTGCCCTCTTCCACGACTGTCTTGGTGCATTTGGACCATGATAGTTTGTTGGTGATGTGGACACCAAGGAACTTGAAGCTCTCAACCTGCTCCACTACAGCCCCGTCGATGAGAATGGGGGTGTGCAAAGTCCTTATTTTCCTGTAGTCCACAATCATATCCTTTGTTTTTGATCACATTGAGGGAGAGGTTGTTATCCTGGCACCACACGGCCAGGTCTCTGACCTCCTCCCTATAGGCTGTCTCATCGTTGTCGGTGTTGTGTCGTCAGCAAACTTAATGATGGTGTTGGAGTCGTGCCTGGCCATGCAGTCATGGGTGAACAGGCAGTACAGGAGGGGACTGAGCACACACCCCTGAGGGGCCCCCGTGTTGAGGATCAGTGTGGCAGATGTGTTGTTACCTACCTTTACCACCTGGGGCGGCCTGTCAGGAAGTCCAGGATCCAGTTGCAGAGGGAGATGTTTAGTCCAGGGTCCTTAGCTTAGTGATGAGCTTTGAGGGCACTATGGTGTTGAATGCTGAGGTGTAGTCAATGAATAGCATTCTCACGTAGGTGTTCCTTTTGTTCAGGTGGGAAAGGGCAGTGTGGAGTGCAATAGAGATTGCTTGAAACATGTTGGTATTACAGACTCAGTCAGGGACAGGTTGAAAATGTTAGTGAAGACACTTGCCAGTTGGTCAGCGCATGCTCGGAGTACATGTCCTGGTAATCCGTCTGGCCCTGCGGCCTTGTGAATGTTGACCTGTTTAAAGGTCTTACTCACATTGGCTACGGAGAGCGTGATCACACAGTCGTCCAGAACAGCTGATGCTCTCATGCATGCTTCAGTGTTGCTTGCTACGAAGCGAGCATAGAAGTGATTTAGCTCGTCTGGTAGGCTCGTGTCTCTGGGCAGCTCACGGCTGTGCTTCCCTTTGTAGTCTGTAATAGTTTGCAAGCCCTGCCATATCCGACGAGCGTCGGAGCCGGTGTTTTGTACGATTCAATCTTAGTCCTGTATTGATGCTTTGCCTGTTTGATGGTTCGTCGGAGAGCATATCGGGATTTCTTATAAGCGTCCGGGTTAGAGTCCTGCTCCTTAAAAGAGGCAGCTCTACTTTTTAGTTCAGTGCGGATGTTGCCTGTAATCCATGGCTTCTGGTTGGGGTATGTACTTACGGTCACTGTGGGGATGACGTCATCGATGCACTTATTGATGAAGCCAGTGACTGATGTGGTGTACTCCTCAATGCCATCGGAAAAATCCCAGAACATATTCCAGTCTGTGCTAGCAAAACAGTCCTGTAGCTTAGCATCTGCGTCATCTGACCACTTCTTTATTGACCTAGTCACTGGTGCTTCCAGTTTTTGCTTGTAAGCAGGAATCAGGAGGATAGAATCATGGTCATATTTGCCAAATGGAGGGCGTGGGAGAGCTTTGTATACGTCTCTGTGTGTAGAGTAAAGGTGGTCTAGAGTTTTTTTCCCTCTGGTTGCACATTTAAGCTCGGAATATTATCATTTTTATTTTATTAGGATGATGTACAGGTAACTGCCAAAATAATGGAAACACTTGAGTAAATGAGGGATACAAAGTGTATTGAAAATCTATTGAAAGCAGGTGCTTCCACACAGGTGTGCTTCCCATCATGCTTAGGGTCATGTATAGCATAAAAATACTGGGCAGGCCATTATTTTGGCCATTATTTTGGCTACCGTGGTCACTGAATGGTTTGATGAGCATGAAAACGGTCTAAACAATAGGCCATGGACATCTCAGTCACCAGCTCTCAACCCAATTGAACACTTATGGGAGATTCTTGAGACAGGAACACTTATGGGAGATTCTTGAGACAGGAACACTTATGGGAGATTCTTGAGACAGGAACACTTATGGGAGATTCTGGAGCGGCGCCTGAGACAGGAACACTTTTTTATTTTTTGTTTTTGTATTTCACCTTTATTTAACCAGGTAAGCCAGTTGAGAACAAGTTCTCATTTACAACTGCGACCTGGCCAAGATAAAGCAAAGCAGTGCGATAAAAACAAAAACACAGAGTTACATATGGGGTAAAACAAAACATAAAGTCAAAAATACAACAGAAAATATAAAATATATATACAGTGTGTGCAAATGTAGCAAGTTATGGAGGTAAGGCAATAAATAGGCCATAGCGCAAAATAATTACAATTAGTATTAACTCTGGAATGATAGATGTGCAAGAGATGATGTGCAAATAGAGATACTGGGGTGCAAATGAGCAAAATACATAACAATATGGGGATGAGGTAGTTGGGTGGGCTAATTTCAGGTGCAGTGATCGGTAAGGTGCTCTGACAACTGATGCTTAAAGTTAGTGAGGGAGATAAGAGTCTCCAGCTTCAGAGATTTTCGCAGTTCGTTCCAGTCATTGGCAGCAGAGAACTGGAAGGAATGGTGGCCAAAGGAGGTACCTGCTGGAGCGCATACTACGGGTGGGTGTTGCTATGGTGACCAATGAGCTAAGATAAGGCATGGATTTGCCTAGCAGTGATTTATAGATGGCCTGGAGCCAGTGGGTTTGGCGACGAATATGTAGTGAGGACCAGCCAACAAGAGCGTACAGGTCACAGTGGTGGGTATTACAGTGAGGGAAAAAAGTATTTGATCCCCTGCTGATTTTGTACGTTTGCCCACTGACAAAGACATGATCAGTGTATAATTTTAATGGTAGGGTTATTTGAATAGTGAGAGACAGAATAACAACAAAAAAGTCCAGAAAAACGCATGTCAAAAATGTTATAAATTGATTTTCATTTTAATGAGGGAAATAAGTATTTGACCCCTCTGCAAAACATGATTTAGTACTTGGTGGCAAAACCCTTGTTGGCAATCACAGAGGTCAGACATTTCTTGTAGTTGGCCACCAGGTTTGCACACATCTCAGGAGGGATTTTGTCCCACTCATCTTTGCAGATCTTCTCCAAGTCATTAAGGTTTTGAGGCTGACATTTGGCAACTCGAACCTTCAGCTCCCTCCACAGATTTTCTATGGGATTAAGGTCTGGAGACTGGCTAGGCCACTCCAGGACCTTAATGTGCTTCCTCTTGAGCCACTCCTTTGTTGCCTTGGCTGTGTGTTTTGGGTCATTGTCATGCTGGAATACCCATCCACGACCCATTTTCAATGCCCTGGCTGAGGGAAGGAGGTTCTCACCCAAGATTTAACGGTACATGGCCCCGTCCATCGTCCCTTTGATGCGGTGAAGTTGTCCTGTCCCCTTAGCAGAAAAACAGCCACTAAGCATAATGTTTCCACCTCCATGTTTGACGTGGGGATGGTGTTCTTGGGGTCATAGGCAGCATTCCTCCTCCTCCAAACACGGCGAGTTGAGTTGATGCCAAAGAGCTCGATTTTGGTCTCATCTGACCACAACACTTTCACCCAGTTCTCCTCTGAATCATTCAGATGTTCTTTGGCAAACTTCAGACGGGCCTATATATGTGCTTTCTTGAGCAGGGGGACCTTGCGGGCGCTGCAGGATTTCAGTCCTTCACAGCGTAGTGTGTTACCAATTGTTTTCTTGGTAACACTTTACATAAAGTTTACAAGATCCTCCCGTGTAGTTCTGGGCTGATTCCTCACCATTCTCATGATCATTGCAACTCCACGAGGTGAGATCTTGCATGGAGCCCCAGGCCGAGGGAGATTGACAGTTCTTTTGTGTTTCTTCCATTTGCGAATAATCGCACCAACTGTTGTCACCTTCTCACCAAGCTGCTTGGCGATGGTCTTGTAGCCCATTCCAGCCTTGTGTAGGTCTACAATCTTGTCCCTGACATCCTTGGAGAGCTCTTTGGTCTTGGCCATGGTGGAGAGTTTGGAATCTGATTGATTGATTGCTTCTGTGGACAGGTGTCTTTTATACAGGTAACAAACTGAGATTAGGAGCACTCCCTTTAAGAGTGTGCTCCTAATCTCAGCTCGTTACCTGTATAAAAGACACCTGGGAGCCAGAAATCTTTCTGATTGAGAAGGGGTCAAATACTTATTTCCCTCATTAAAATGCAAATCAATTTATAACATTTTTGACATGCGTTTTTCTGGATTATTTTGTTGTTATTCTGTCTCTCACTGTTCAAATAAACCTACCATTAAAATTATAGACTGATCATTTCTTTGTCAGTGGGCAAACGTACAAAATCAGCAGGGATCAAATACTTTTTCCCTCACTGTATATGGGGCTTTGGTGACAAAACGGATGGCACTGTGATCGACTACATCCAATTTGCTGAGTAGAGTGTTGAAGGCTATTTTGTAAATGACATCGCCGAAGTCAAGGATCGGTAGGATAGTCCGTTTTACATGGGCATGTTTGGCAGCATGAGTGAAGGAGGTTTTGTTTTGCGAAATTTACAGTCTAACCAGACACCTAGGTATTTGTAGTTGTCCACATACTCTAGGTCAGACCCGTCGAGAGTAGTGATTCTAGTCGGGTGGGCGGGTGCCAGCAGCGTTCGATTGAAGAGCATGCATTTAGTTTTACTTGTGTTTAAGAGCAGTTGGAGGCTACGGAAGGAGTGTTGTATGGCATTGAAGCTTGTTTGGAGGTTTGTTAACACAGTGTCCAATGAAGGGCCAGATGTATACAAAATGGTGTCGTCAGCGTAGAGGTGGATCTGAGAATCACCAGCAGCAAGAGCGACATCATTGATATACACAGAGAAAAGAGTCGGCCCAAGAATTTAACCCTGTGGCACCCCCATAGAGACTGCCATAGGTTCAGACAACAGGCCCTCCGATTTGACACATTGAACTCTATCTGAGAAGTAGTTGGTGAACCAGGCGAGGCAGTCATTTGAGAAACCAAGGCTATTTAGTCTGCCAATAAGAATGCGGTGGTTGACAGAGTCGAAAGCCTTGGCCAGGTCGATGAAGACGGCTGCACAGTACTGTGTATTATCGATCGTGGTTATAATATCGTTTAGGACCTTGAGTGTGGCTGAGGTGCACCCATGACCAGCTCGGAAACCGGATTGCATAGCGGAGAAGGTACGGTGTGATTCGAAATGGTCGGTGATCTGTTTGTTAACTTGGCTTTCAAAAACTTTCGAAAGGCAGGGCAGGATGGATATAGGTCTGTAACAGTTTGGATCTAGAGTGTCACCACCTTTGAAGAGGGGGATGACCGTGGCAGCTTTCAATCTCTGGGGATTTCAGGCGTTACGAAAGAGAGGTTGAACAGGCTAGTAATAGGGGTTGCGACAATTTCGGCTAGTAATTTTAGAAAGAAAGGGTCCAGATTGTCTAGCCCAGATGATTTGTAGGGGTCCAGATTTTGCAGCTCTTTTTTGAACATCAGCTGTCTGAATTAGTGTGAAGGAGAAGCGGGGGGGGGGGGGGCATGGCCAAGTTGCAGCGGAGGGTGCAGAGCTGGTGACCGGGGTAGTGGTAGCCAGGTGGAAAGCATGGCCAGCCGTAGCAAAATGCTTGTTGAAATTCTTGATTATTGTAGATTTATCGGTGGTGATAGTGTTTCCTAGCCTCAGTGGGAGGAGGTGCTGTTATTCTCCATGGACTTTACAGTGTCCCAAAACTTTTTGGAGTTAGTGCTACAGGATGCAAATTTCTGTTTGAAAAAGCTAGCCTTTGCTTTCCTAACTGCTTGTGTATATTGGTTCCTAACTTCCCTGAAAAGTTGCATGTCGTGAGGGCTATTCGATGCTAATGCAGTACGCCACAGGATGTTTTTGTGCTGGTCAAGGGCAGTCAAGTCTGAGGAGAACCAGGGGGCTATATCTGTTCTTAGTTCAGATTTTTTTTTATGGGGCATGCTTATTTAAGATTGAGAGGAAAGCACTTTTAAAGAACAACCAGGCATCCTCTACTGACGGAATGAGATCGATATCCATCCAGGATACCTGGGCCAGGTCAATTAGGAAGGCCTGCTCGCTGAAGTGTTTTAGGGAGGCGTTTGACAGTGATGAGGGAGCCGTTATCGCGGAACCGTTACGGACGCAGGCAATAAGGCAGTGATCGCTGAGATCCTGGTTGAGACAGCGGAGGTGTATTTAGAGGGTAAATTAGTCAGGATGATATCTATAAGGGTGCCCATGTTTACGGATTTAGGGTTGTACCTGGTAGGTTCCTTGATAATTTGTGTGAGATTGAGGGCATCTAGTTTGGATTGTATAATGGCCGGGGTGTTAAGCATATCCCAGTTTAGGTCACCAATCAGTACGAACTCTGAGGATAGATCGGGGGCAATCAATTCACATATGGTGTCCAGGGCACAGCTGGGGGCTGAGGGGGTCTGTAGCAAGCGGCAACAGTGAGAGACTTATTTCTGGAAAGATGGATTTAGTAGGAGTAGGATTAAGTAGGAGCTCAAAGTAGGAGCTCAAACTGTTTGGGCACAGACCTGGATAATATGACAGAGCTCTGCAGGCTATCTCTACAGTAGATTGCACCCCCCTTTGGCAGTTCTATCTAGACGGAAAATGTTGTAGTTGGGGATGGAAATTTCTGAATTTTGGTGGCCTTCCTAAGCCAGGATTCAGACACTGCTAGAACATCAGGGTTGGCGGAGTGTGCTAACACAGTGAATAACTCAAACTTAGGGAGAAGTCTTCTGATGTTAACATGCAAAAAACCAATGCTTTTACGGTTACAGAAGTCAACAAATGATAGCTCCTGGGGAGTAGGAGTGATACTGGGGGCTGCAGGGCCTGGGTTAACCTCTACATCACCAGAGGAACAGAGGAGGACTAGAATAAGGATACGGCTAAAGGCTTTAAGAACTGGTCTTCTAGTGCGTTGGGTACAGAGAGTAAAGGGGGAAGATTTCCGGGCGTTGTAGAATAGATTCAGGGCATTATGTACAGACAAGGATATGGAAGGATGTGAGTACAGTGGAGGTAAACCTAAGCATTGGGTAACAATGAAAGAGATAGCATCACTGGAGGCACCGATTGAGCCGGTCTCCGCGTGTATGGGGGGTGGAACAAAGGAGCTATTTGAGGCAATTTGAGAGGGGCTTGGGGCTTTACAGTGAAATTGTATAATAAGAACTAACTGGAACAGCAATAGGCAAGGCATATTGACATGGGGGAGAGGCATAAAGCAATCACAGGTGTTATTCGAGAGAGCTAAGACAACAACTGGTAATGGCGATGAAAGTTTGGGCTGAGACTAAACAGATAAACAGGACAGGGTACTGTGTAAAGGAACAGTCCAGCAGGCATCAGCTGTGCAGCTGAGTGATCATAAGGTCCAGTGAACAGCAATGTGTGAGTCCGAGAGCAGTTCGAATTGGTGCTACAGCACTGGCTAGCAGGAAGCACAGCTGTTGTTTGCGTGTGCTAGCGGGCCGGGGCTAGCAGATGGATCTTCGTGGTCGTCGCAACGGGAAGCCTGTTGAAACCACAGATGATTACGTCGGCAGACCAGTTGTGATGGATCGGCGGGGCTCCGTGTCGACTCTAGGAGGTCCCGTCTGGTTGACAGAGAGGTAGATAGCCGGGAGATGGGCCTGACTCGAGGCTAGCTCAAGGCTGATTAGCCGACAACAACATCCATTTTGTTGCAGCTAGCTAGTTGCGATGATCCGGAGTTAAAGGTCCAGTGATTCAGTGATTCCGGCAGAAAAAACGATATGTTCTGGGTCGATAATGCGCTGTGCAGACAGTGCAGACTGGCCGATAATAGTCCAGGCCAGAGCTGGCTGGTAGGTAGTGCAGGCCACGGACAATGGTGAAAAACCGTTAACGGTGGCTAATAGCAAGTAGCTAGTTAGCTGGCTACTCCCGTCCGGTAGACAGAGAGGTAGATAGCCGGGATATGGGCCTGGCTCGAGGCTAGCTCAAGGCTAACTGGCTTGCTTCGGGGGGCAGTGGTGATTAGCCAACAGCAACATCCATTTGGTTGCGGCTAGCTAGTTGCGATCCGGTGTTAATGTCCAGTGATTCAGTTATTCCGGCAGAAAATCCGATGTTCTGGGTGAAAACCGCTAACGGTGGCTAATAGCAAGTAGCTAGTTAGCTGGCTAGCTAGTTTCAACTGTAGATTCTAGATAAAAGGTAAGTCAATAATATAATCTGTTCCACATTGAGTGAGGCTGGTTGCAGGAAAGTATATTTAGTAGAAGGATGATAAGTGTGATAGGGAAATATGTATGAAAAATACAAAAAAAATACAAATAACTGGCTATTTACACGGGGACACACATAGTACACGACCGCACTGCTACGCCATCTTGGATCATCATGATCCACTTATGGGAGATTCTGGAGCGACGCCTGAGACAGGAATAATTATGGGAGATTCTGGAGCGGCGCCTGAGACAGTGTTTTCCGTCAAACTAAATATCACAGTATCTTTCAATAAGGTGTTATATTGAATGTACTGTACAAAAACTTGCAGATTTCACATTTGTATGCACATCTTAAATAACACTGAATTTAAATATTATTTTGCTGATACACTCAAGGAGCAATTCAAACAACCCCCATATTGTTTTTGATACTATTTTGATACTATGCAATACTGTATACAATACACACAGGTTAATATAAGTTGTAAGGCACACCTTTACCTGCACTTTACCTACCCTTTAAAGGTGCACTATGCAGAAATCGCTCCGCCATTTCCTGGTTGCAGTTTATGTGACAAAACAAGCAAGTATAGTGTAGAGAATCATTGTACCTTATAAACCGCTGTGTATTAGATCTTCCATAACCAAACATATTGTATTTTCAGCTGTTTGAAGCTGGTGTACAAAACCGAAACTTGTGAACGGGAAGCATAGAAACAGCGCACATAGAACAGAACTACCACTTCTTAGACTTGCTTTCAATGAGAATGACAGATCTGTAACTTACATTTCTATGTGAATTTGGTCAGGTTGCCCAAAAAGTTACATATTGCAACTTTAAAGGGACTTTTGTACATTGGTCTGCATTTTGCATCATCATGATGATTTGGCCGGTGACACTTTGGTTCTTGAATGTCCAACATCTTGAAAACTTGACTGCTGACATGCAAAACATTTTGGGACTGTATCAACAGTGGACTAATTAACAAAATACCAAAAGATAGTTTTTGAGTGAAAGTTTATTGTGTGTACAAACCTATTCCTAATGCAAATGAAAAGAACATGAACATGCTGTTTGAAAGTAGCCTATTAAGTGCTTCTCCCAAATGGTTAATTATAAGCACATCATTTGCACAAATGTCATGTTGAAGCTAAATGAAAATCCATAGTTCATTAGTTAGTTAAATACATAGTTTATTCACCCTTCAGAGTATATTTTAAAGACACTATACAATTCATCTAAAACGAATCGGACCTAATCTAAACCCTTTTACCTTACAGAGCACTAAATTATAACTCTTTGCCGTGGGCTTAGCGTTGATGTATAGTACAGTACCGAGCCCAGTGATGCTCAGCTGACTCAGCGTTTTATACAATTGGGCGGTAGATTCTTCTAGAGCTACATCAAGCATAAAAGGCAGCACGCCAGTAGGGAGAACAACAGAAATCAAATAACTGTGACCATGAACGGAAAGGTACTGTAATGTGGGGTTCTGATCAAAGTCTGTGCACAGTGCTGAACTGTACGTCACCTGACATTGGAACTATAAATCTAGTATGCATCAGAGCCCATTGCCAATGGAAAATAGATCCTTCATGTGTGTTTTTAGATTCAGAACACTATGATAACTATAGATGACTTATAATGACTTATAATTATAAGCATGGTTGCATTGTTTGATTTTGTCAGGCACATTAAAATGATGTCGAATAATTTCTGAACTGGATCAAATGAATGAGTTTTGCACTTCAAAATCAATTAGATTTCCAGACTTTCATTGCATACTTTCTCTTTCTCCAGATCATCTTCTACGAGGAAAGGAACTTCCAGGGCTGCTCCTATGAGTGCAGCAGCGACTGCTCCGAGCTCTCCTCCCACCTGAACAGGTGCAACTCCTGCAAGGTGGAGAGTGGCATGTTCATGGTGTACGACCGCCCCCAACTACATGGGCCACCAGTACTTCCTGAGGAGGAGAGTACCCTGAGTACCAGCACATGATGGGCTTCAACGACTGCATCAGGTCTTGTCGTATGATCCCCCAGGTAAGCACTTCTGCAGACAGAGCACAACAGAACACAACTATCCACAACCACACCACAATGATCACAACCATACATGCCATACAACCATTTTACACTCCCAAATGGAAGTCTGTCTAAAGTTTTCACACCTCAAATGTAATCTAAAGTCCACATAAAAACACATCCCACGCCATCGGTTGTGTAGATCCAACTATATACCTCGTCCGCAAATGAATGAAAAAGAGACGAATTAAACGTGCTGTTCTCATCTTTTTCATTCATTTTAGATTGCGGCATATTGCATTGTATGCCATCCTATCAACCAAACTCACCCTGTTCAGTTAATAGATGATGAAAAGTGTGATCTTCTTTTCAAAATTGTTTTGGTTGTTGTGGTTTTCCCTTACAGCACAGTGGCCAGTTCAGGATGAAGATCTACGAGAGGGAGAACTTCGGAGGCCAGATGCACGAGGTGATGGACGACTGCGAGTCCATCCAGGAGCGTTACCGCATGTCCGAGATGCAGTCCTGCAATGTGATGGACGGCCACTGGGTCATGTACGAGCAGCCCCAATTCAGAGGCAGGCAGACCTACCTGAGGCCTGGAGAGTACAGGAACACAAGAGAGATGGGAATGGGAAATGATGAAATGAGGTTCCAGTCCATGAGGCGCATTACCGGCGATGCTGCCTTTTAAATGTGCTGCCTTTAAAGGGTGCATTGACTTTTTAATAAAGATTTTAAACCTTTATTTTTGCAGCAATTTTTTGCCCCAAATTCTATAAACATTATATTTAGTCTTAAAAAAACTTAAGACAGTTGGTTGACCCCCTCTACCTATTCTAGGCACTTGACACTGCCTTGTGTATGGGTGTTTTAGACAAGATTAACTCTTAACACTGGAATTCTGCCAAAATAAGAAATAAGACTACGCCACTTTTTTGTAAAGGAAAGGTCCTCTAATTGAAGCATGGAAATCAGACAAAGGCGCTTAAGTGATTCATTTTTTTGTTTACTTTGAGGAACTCCTACCTAAGCAGGTGCAACTCCTGCAGGGTGGAGAGCAGCTGCTTCATGGTGTACGACCGCTCCAACTTCCAGGGAAACCAGTACTTTGTGAGGAGAGGAGAGTATGGTGACTACCAGCGTATGGGCATTGAAAGCTCAGCTCAGCACATCATACTGTCCTTACTCAGCCATAATCAAGCATGTTGCTGCTACAATAAAAAGAGGAACATTTCACACATAGCACTCACAAATTCAACTCTTAAGAACTTGTGACAACTTGTCACAGGCCTTCACACTACGCAGTGGCATGCCATATTTATCAAACCACTTCCCACTTCCATCTGCCAAAACTGTAACATTACCATAATACAAAACCACAAACTTATCAAATAAAATATTGTGGTAATCATTTCTAAGAGGCATACATATATAACTCCTTATAAGTGCATGTATAATGCTTTATAATACACTTATAGTGCCTTATAATACTCACTATAAGATATAATTTATCGTAGGTAGTTATAGCTTTCTTAAAATACATTACTATAATGCATTATGAGCCCAAAAAGCATCAAGCATTATAGCCCTACCTAAAATGGTCTGTCACAGATGGCTACATAAATATATAACTAATTAACAGCATTAATTTGAACTGAGCATGATTTATAACATCAGCCTTTTGGTATTTAAAACCGGCCATTACCCCTGCTCCAAGAAAACTAGCTAGCTAGCTCGCTCCCTGGATTTGGGAAGCTGTAGATGGACTAGACTAGCTACAGCTTGTGTTATCTTTAACTCTGCATTGTTGGAAATGGACCCATATTTACATTTACATTTATGTCATCCTTATGTAAGCATTTCACTGTTAGTTCAAAGTTCACACAAGTTCAAATCAAATCAAATCAAATGTTATTGGTCACATGCACGTGTTTATGTTGTCTACGAAGCATGTGACAAATACATTTGATTACATTTAGATTCGTTTTGATTAGACTATTTGAGTGAGTGGCTAGCTAATGTTTGCTAGCTAAATTTCTAGTGGCATGAGGTATTTGCAAATGGCACAACATTGTGTGATTAGCTACGAGCTAGCTAGCTAACAAGCTAGCTAAGGTAGAAATGTCTGAGCTGCTAGCCACCACTGTCTTGTATTTACCCAAGTTAACAGGACTAGGTAGCTAACGTTAGCTAGCAACATATATTTGGAAAAGCTAGGCACCTGCCGACACTTACCTAGCTAGTTAGCTAACTGTTTGCTAGGAAGACAGCTGACTGTGAAGATTGCTAATAGCATTATCTGAAGACATGTCTGATGCTAAACAGATAATTATCAAGCTAGCCGAGTCAAATGAAGCTTTGACCTAAATATAACACTAATAGGTAGCTAGTGCGAAATATGAGTGTTCTTTGGTAGATTTTCACATTCTTGCAATGCTATAATGCATTTTATGCTCTCTGGGCTTATAACATATTATAGGTATTATAAGGATGGATAACTACTTATGAACAATTACGAGATGTTATAGTGAGTATGATAAAACACTTTGTATTATAAGACATTATATATACACTTATAAGGCATTATATGTATGCCTCATAGAAAATATCAACAAATACGTTTTTACACAGATGACATCTACAAAAACAATAACCTATTTATCATTCAATTTTAATTTAATAAACACATTTTCAAATGTCTCAGAACACTCAAACAATCTAAATTATTTCAACCAATGGGGGTGACTAGATTGCTGTGACTAAAGGAATAGTGAATATCTGGCATAATCAGGAAGTGAGGCATGTCCAGGGGAGAACGAGAGTGGATCCTGAGGGGAATAACAAGCTCACCTTGCCTAAAACACTCACTTACTATTGCTTGACATCAAATTTGGGTAAAATAAACATACTCTTTAAACAAACTACAATTTATAATGGCTCTATAGGGCATTCATAGCCTTTATAAGCACTACACAAGTGCTTCACACATCATCCATAAGCAATGTGGTACTACATAAAGGGTGAGGTTAAAGGATATTCCATCTGGTATTTTGACAAATGTAACCTTTTTACTAAATGTTATATAGCATCACATTGCTAATGAAGGCTTCATTAAGCCTTACAAGTGGTAGTTCATTTGAATGCAAGGTGGATCAATAGCAAGGTCACGTTCAATAGCAAGGTCAGATTTAATAGCAAGGTTGGGCTCAATAGCAAGGTGAGGTTCAAATGGATAAACTACAGTATGTGACAGTGACAACAATGGATATTTCTCAATATATGCAAATATTGAGAAATGCAAATTGGAGCACGGAACGGTTGGAGTGTGAGTCCAAATCAGAGTATGTGAAAAGGGAATGGACTATGGCTGTGAGTGTGTTGATAGGACAACAGACAATGGATAATGGACTAACTCCAGGCTGTTTGGCAATAAGGACGAAGTGGTTGAAGCAGAAATAGGCTATATAGACCACTAAACTCAAGTACTGATATATAATAGCTTTCATTACTTGCAACAAATGGTTGACCAATTTGTATTCATGATTACATTTGTATTCAGAATTAAAGTATCAACTGAACTGATTTCCAATCAATGTTCAATACTGCAAATTGGTTTTCCATTTCACTCAGGGAATTAGAGTTTTTGGAGTTAGTGAACCTGCCACCAATGATTAACTGAAAACAAAAGCCAGCCATAATGTTGTCTACCTGTACATGACATGTGTAATAATTTACAGGAAATACTTTCATTTAGCCTGTTTTGACTTTGAAATAAAAAACATATTCCCAGTCAATCAATCACTTATCACTGAACATCTAAAGATCTACTGTTGTTTTCAGTGATTTTTCTGACAGGGCATGTCAGTGCGTTAAATTGAGAGGCAATGCACAGTACCATATCTTACCAGCCTCTCATAACATGGAGTTTGCTCTCTCAAATCACTCATGTGTTCCCAAATATTAGGTATTTTTCTTCCAGCACTAAATTATGTGCATAATGTTATGTTTTTATAATAATATTATACAGTAGATGGGTGCCATTTGAGGTAAATTATCATAATTGGACCAGAGAATTTTCTTTTTTTCTCTGTCATTCAAACAGCAACAATCCAAAAATTGACCCCACCTCACAAATGCACACAATGGTGAGTAATAAAGGATTTAGCTGGGAACCACTGTGTAAAGGGGCCCCTATCCCATTATGACAACTCAGTACTTTTCACAATGGAGCTGGGGGTTCTTTTGATGTTAAGCCAGGTATAAAAGTACCCAAGGACGGAGCATAAGCTATAGACTTTCAGGCCAAGTATCACCCTATATCCATAGGCTACCCAAAGAGTCACCATGACCATGGGAAAGGTAAGCCAACCTACAGCATCGCACCACTGAAGAAACAATCAAAATTGCAGTTGATTTTGAATTTTGAACTTGTCGTATTACTGTTTGGAGTCAATATTGTTGTTTATTTTGCCCTTCAGATCATCTTCTACGAGGACAGGAACTTCCAGGGCCGTTCCTATGAGACCAGCTCCGACTGCCCTGAGTTGACCTCCTACCTGAGCAGGTGCAACTCCTGCAAGGTGGAGAGCGGCTGCTTCATGGTGTACGACCGCTCCAACTTCCAGGGAAACCAGTACTTTGTGAGGAGAGGAGAGTATGGTGACTACCAGCGTATGGGCATGTCCGACTGCATTAGGTCCTGCCGAAACATCCCCATGGTAAATAAACAACTAATTGATATGTGTCTGTTATCACTGGTATTAGTTTAGATTGGATAAAATAGTTATAATTGGAATAACATTTTATAATAAAATATTTGTCAACATTTTGCAATTATTCTAATGGCTTTGGTTGTTTCCCCTTACAGCACAGTGGCCAGTTCAGGATGAGGATCTACGAGAGGGAGAACTTGGAGGCCAGATGCACGAGATGATGGACGACTGTGAGAACATGATGGATCGTTACCGTATGTCCGACTGCCAGTCCTGCAACGTGATGGACGGCCACTGGCTCATGTATGAGCAGCCCAACTACAGAGGCAGGCAGATGTACCTGAGGCCTGGGGAGTACAGAAACTTCAGCAACATGGGGGAAGCATGGGCAACATGAGATGGCAGTCTATGAGGCGTATCATGGATTCTTGTTAATTCACTGTTTGACGTGAATATTAGGTTTGTAATAAAGGCTTGTATAAAAGCATCCATCTCAAATTCAATTGACTCAATGTTTCAGGTAATTTGAATATTTTAATACAAAATAATGTTACATACAATCTATTCCCAAGAAAATCTGCATGCAATCTATAACAAAATGATGATCACTGATTCTTCTTGTGGTTCCAAAACAGCAGCAATGGTATATTTTTCTCCACCACATAATTTATATGTTCATCTTCAAACCATCTGTATACTTACAAGACCATACCAATCATACCCAGATAACATTTAATATATATGTAATATTCAAACTCAATGTCAACATACAGTAATGCTTCAAGTTACTCTAAAATCATCTCCCTCTCATAACACTGAAAACTCTTCTACATAGAGGTCATCAGTAGCCTAGCGGTTAGAGCGTTGGGCTGGTAACCAAATGGTTGCTGGTTTGAGTACCCGAGAGGACAAGTAAGGCTTTTAACCCTAATTTGCTCCAGCAGTGCTATGCTACTATGGCTGACCCTGTAAAATATCACATTTCCCTGCACCTATCTGGTGTATGTGACAATAAAACATATCTATTTTTTCTTTACAATTAGAAATAATTTGCAGTATGTCTGTGAGCCTTTTTCTGAGTTAACCAAAACTCTACTAGTTGACGCCACTAGTAGGTTCCTTCCTCATTAATAGTTTGGCATGGAAGTGTACAGTGGCCTGCAGGTCCAAGGCCTCCATATAGCCAGGCCAGTTTCTTATTGAATTGGCCCAAGGCCTAAATTCCAGCAGTGCATGTTTTCAAATGGCCAGGGGTTGTTAGCTCCAATGTCCCATAATATTCCAACCAAAATAAACATCAGGTTCTGTCCTTTAGTTAATTTTTTATAGTTTTGTTATTTAGAAATCATAAAACTTGTGCATGAAGAGTTCTTTTTCTTTTTTTGTAATTTGAAAAAATATGACTTTCGTGGTGACGCTGAGAGAAGGCAAACACCTAAAGCACGAAATACATAGAGAATCTGACTTCTGATAGACTGCCGATAGGTACGTATCATAGTAGGAGGCCGTCCCTTCTCTTTCTAGAACCAAAAACATACCTGCTGCGTACCGACGAACCTACCCGCTTCTACTTGTAGAAGCACAATGCTCCTCAGTGGCCGACAACTTGACTTTGAGCCAATCAGAGAGCACAAAGTGGGGGAGCCGAGAGGAGTGACAACAAAAAGGAAATAATATGTTGTGCTAGCTAGCGAATGACATGCTAACAGTTGGGATTATGGAGAGTGAATTAAATTGTTTCTTTGTCATCTTGCTAGCTAGTTATCTAGCTCTGGCCATCTGGCTAGTATCACCAAGGGCATTCTACAACAATAGCAACATTATTGCAGCTAGCTAGCTAATTAGCCAACATTGGATACCTACAAAACAAAATACATAGGGACTAGCATTACCAAACTAAGCTTAAGAATGCAACACTACTCCTACCTTCTAGTTTGGAGTATTTTAACAAGACTGATGGCTTCAAAGTCTGTTCGGTGTGAACACAAAAGAGATTGACTGCCAACACTCTGTTCAGAGGTGCTAAGTACTCTCGGCAAGCAAACGTCTGTCAATCTTACTGGTGTGTGGGATCAACTGGGAACTCATTGTAGTTGTAGAAAATTATGACTCCATAGAGAGTCATTTTCTTAGGACCTTTTTTTTTTTTCATGCTTTTGACTACAGAGCATGTGGACATTGGTATCAGTGGCGGTCAGTGCCGTTTAAGATGAGGGAGGACAAAAACTTTTTTTCATGAGCATGGCCTTATTTCTATTACAGCATATTGGATGACTGTCATTCATATTCCATTCACCCAGTTCAATGTAAAAGTGATAGGTTTAGGCTACTACATGATACCAAAATGTTCCCTATACCCATCATGAGGTTGCTACAACCTAGCCTATAAATTAAAGTTTACAACGTAGGTGCACACAGGTCGAGAGAAAAATTTGAGGTGACAGACAGTGACACATGGACAGACAGTGACACATCCAATATCGCCTTGCACACTCTTGCCTGCATCTAGCTGATATAGGGTGTAATCATTAGTCCAACAGTTGCAAACAAGAGTTTTACATAATTTAGCAGACGCTCTTATCCAGAGCGACTTACAAATTGGTGCATTCAACTTATGATAGCCAGTGGGACAACCACCTTTTTTAAATGTATTTTTTATGGGGGGTGGGAGAAGAAGGATTACTTTATACTATTCCAGGTATTCCTTAAAGAGGTAGGGTTTCAAGTGTCTCCGGAAGGTGGTCAGTGACTCTGCTGTCCTGGCGTCGTGGGGGAGCTTGTTCCACCATTGGGGTGCCAGAGCAGCGAATAGCTTTGACTGGGCTGAGCGGGAACTGTGCTTCCGTAGAGGTAGGGGAGCTAGCAGGCCAGAGGTGGATGAACGTAGTGCCCTCGTTTGGGTGTAGGGTCTGATCAGAGCCTGAAGGTAAGGAGGTGCCGTTCCCCTCACAGCTCCGTAGGTAAGCACCATGGTCTTGCAGTAGATGCGAGCCTCAACTGGAAGCCAGTGGAGTGTGCAGAGGAGCGGGGTGACATGAGAGAACTTGGGAAGGTTGAACACCAGACGGGCTGCAGCGTTCTGGATAAGTTGTAGTGGTTTAATGGCACAGGAAGGGAGCCCAGCCAACAGCGAGTTGCAGTAATCCAGACGGGAGATGACAAGTGCCTGGATTAGGACCTGTGCCGCTTTCTGTGTAAGGTAGGGTCATACTCTGCAAATGTTGTAGAGCATGAACCTACAGGATCGGGTCACCGCTTTGATGTTAGCGGAGAACGACAGGGTGTTGTCCAGGGTCACGCCAAGGTTCTTTGCACTCTGGGAGGAGGACACAATGGAGTTGTCAACCGTGATGGCGAGATCATGGAGCGGGCAGTCCTTCCCCGGGAGGAAGAGCAGCTCCGTCTTGCCGAGGTTCAGCTTGAGGTGGTGATCCGACATCCACACTGATATGTCTGCCAGACATGCAGAGATGCGATTCGCCACCTGGTTATCAGAAGAAAATTAATTGTGTGTCGTCTGCGTAGCAATCTTTGAGTCAACTACTCACCACATGTTATGCACTGCAGTGCTAGCTAGCTGTATCTTATGCTTTCAGTACTATATTAATTATCTGATCCTTTGATTGGATGAACAACATGTCAGTTCAACCTATCAGAGCTCTTGCAGCATGGAGGATGTCCTCCGGAAGTTGTCATAATTACTGTGTAAATCTATAGAAGGGGGTGAGAACCATGAGCCTCCTAGGTTTTGTTTTGAAGTCAATGTACTCAGAGGAGGACGGAAGCTAGCTGTCCTCCGGCTACACCATGGTGCTACCCTACAGAGTGCTGTTGAGGCTACTATAGACCTTCATTGCAAAATAGTGTGTTTTAATCAATTTATATTTTTATGAAATTCACTGAGGAGGATGGTCCTCCCCTTCCTGCTCTGAGGAGCCTCCACTGATTGTTTTAGTGCTGAAGATAATGAATATGAGGTTCCATAGTGGTTAAGTGCCTCTTCAAGAACCTAATAAAGATTCAAATACACTCTTTTGTTAGAAAGAATGTTGTTTGTGACTTATAAACACAGAAACTAATTTGTTACTTATAACCCCCCATTTCTTGAGGGTAGATAGGATAGTTTCCTACAAAGAAATTAACTTCGCATTGGATTTTGTATTGGAATATGCCACTTACTGTAGATCTAAAGAAAATGTAATACTAACAGAGGAAATGAACATGCATTATATAAATCTTTACGTTTAAATGTTCATGTTATTTATCCACTCACCATCGTTTAGTAACTTCACTTATTTTATTTGTTTAGACACATACTAGTATTACAACATTTGAGGGATTAAGCCTATAGAACATCTCACAATAGGAGGGTTTGAAGCCAACAAAACCGAAAAAGACAGAGAGTTTATTATGCTGACCCCATAGCAATGAATGGTGTAAATACGCAACGTATAAAAGGTCGACTGCAACACTAAATGAACACAAACATCCCCATGGGAGACAGTTTGTAATGGCTCTAAATACAACATGTAGATTAGAAAGATAATGGATACAAACAACAGTTCAATTGTAATACATTTACATTTACATTTTAGTCATTTAGCAGATGCTCTTATCCAGAGCGACTTACAGTTAGTGAGTGCATACATTATTTTTTTATTTTTCATACTGGCCCCCCGTGGGAAACGAACCCACAACCCTGGCATTGCAAACGCCATGCTCTACCAACTGAGCTACATCCCTGCCGGCCATTCCCTCCCCTACCCTGGACAACACTGGGCCAATTGTGCGCCGCCCCATGGGTCTCCCGGTCGCGGCCGGCTACGACAGAGCTACGACAGAAGTTAGAAAAGTATTGGATCTGCATACAGCATGATCTTACCTGACAAAGTTGTCATCTCTGCAGGGGAAAACAGTGATAGAGCAGATGTTTTGGTCAGTGTTTGCTTGACTTCTGACACAGATCTGCAAGGGCTGTTGTTTACTTTACCTCTCTGATCCAGATCTGCAAGGGCTGTTGTTTACTTGAGTTCTGACCCAGACCTGCAAGGGCTGTTGTTTACTTGACCTCTGACCCAGATCTGCAAGGGCTGTTGTTTACTTGACCTCTGACCCAGATCTGCAAGGGCTGTTGTTTACTTGACCTCTGACCCAGATCTGCAAGGGCTGTTGTTTACTTGACTGACCCAGACCTGCAAGAGCTGTTGTTTACTTGACTGACCCAGATCTGCAAGGGCTGTTGTTTACTTGAGTTCTGACCCAGATCTGCAAGGGCTGTTGTTTACTTGACCTCTGACCCAGATCTGCAAGGGCTGTTGTTTACTTTACCTCTGACCCAGATCTGCAAGGGCTGTTGTTTACTTGACCACTGACCCAGACCTGCAAGGGCTGTTGATTGGCCAACACCAGCTACTGCTTACCCTAACCGGCCTTGCAGTGGCATTCCTCACGTATGTACAAATGCTTCAACTATTTTGATACCTCTATTTGCTGAGTTTAACATTTCACATAGCAGGGACACCATTTAAAGCAGAATTGTGGGTAGTATGGCCATCGCATGAGATGCATAATAAAATATGATTACAGAAACATATTAAATTAGAGCAGGGCTGTTCAATTTTGGTTTTATGAAAACGTCACAATGTAGAGGACCTGAGGAAGTAACACAAGGCACATTGAATATATAAACATTTTTAATGACTTGACATTGGATAAATGACTCAATTATATGTTTTACAGTGTTTTTTATGTTAAATCCATGCCATCAAATTTTTCCTTCAAATCAAATCAAATCAAAGTGTATTTGCCACATGCGCCGAATACAACAGGTGTAGACATTACCGTGAAATGCTTACTTACAGCCCTTAACCAACAATGCAATTATTTTTTTATAAAAAAGTAAAATAAAACAACAACAACAAAAAAGTGTTGAGAAAAAAAAGAGCAGAAGTCAAATTAAATAACAGTAGGGAGGCTATATACAGGGGGGTACCGGTGCAGAGTCAATGTGCGGGGGCACAGGCTAGTTGAGGTAATATGTACATGTGGGTAGAGTTAAAGTGACTATGCATAAATAATTAACAGAGTAGCAGCAGCGTAAAAAGATGGGGTGGGGGTGGGGGGCAGTGCAAATAGTCTGGGTAGCCATGATTAGCTGTTCAGGAGTCTTATGGCTTGGGGGTAGAAGCTGTTGAGAAGCCTTTTTTAGACCTAGACTTGGCGCTCCGGTACCACTTGCCGTGCGGTAGCAGAGAGAACAGTCTATGACTAAGGTGGCTGGAGTCTTTGAGAATTTTGAGGGCCTTCCTCTGACACCGCCTAGTATAGAGGTCCTGGATGGCATGAAGCTTGGCCCCAGTGATGTACTGGGCCGTACGCACTACGCTCTGTAGTGCCTTGCGGTCGGAGGCCGAGCAGTTGCCATACCAGGCGGTGATGCAACCAGTCAGGATGCTCTCGATGGTGCAGCTGTATAACTTTTTGAGGATCTGAGGACCCATGCCAAATCTTTTCAGTCTCCTGAGGGGGAATAGGCTTTGTTTTGCCCTCTTCACGACTGTCTTGGTGTGTTTGGACCATGATAGTTAATTGGTGATGTGGACACCAAGGAACTTGAAGCTCTCAACCTGTTCCACAACAGCCCCGTCGATGAGAATGGGGGTGTGCTCAGTCCTCTTTTTTTCCCTGTAGTCCACAATCATCTCCTTTGTCTTGGTCACATTGAGGGAGAGGTTGTTATCCCTATAGGCTGTCTCATCGTTGTCGTGATCAGGCCTACCACTGTTGTGTTGTCCGAAAACTTGATGGTGTTGGAGTCGTGCCTGGTCATGCAGTCATGGGTGAACAGGCAGTACAGGAGTGGACCCCTGAGGGGCCCCCGTGTTGAGGATCAGTGTGGCAGATGTGTTGTTACCTACCCTTACCTGACGGGGGGGCGGCCCGTCAGGAAGTCCAGGATCCAGTTGCAGAGGGAGATGTTTAGTCCGGGGTCCTTAACTTAGTGATGAGCTTTGAGGGCACTATGGTGTTGAACGCTGAGCTGTAGTCAATGAATAGCATTCTCACGTAGGTGTTCCTTTTGTCCAGGTGGGAAAGGGAGTGTGGAGTGCAATAGAGATTGCTTGAAACATGTTGGTATTACAGACTCAGTCAGGGACAGGTTGAAAATGTTATTGAAGACACTTGCCAGTTGGTCAGCGCATGCTCAGAGTACACGTCCTGGTAATCCGTCTGGCCCTGCGGCCTTGTGAATGTTGACCTGTTTAAAGGTCTTACTCACATCGGCTATGGAGAGCGTGATCACACAGTCGTCTGGAACAGCTGATGCTCTCATGCATGCTTCAGTGTTGCTTGCCTCGAAGCGAGCATAGAAGTGATTTAGCTCGTCTGGTAGGCTTGTGTCACTGGGCAGCTCGCGGCTGTGCTTCTCTTTGTAGTCTGTAATAGGTTGCAAGCCCTGCCACATCCGACGAGCGTCGGTGTAGTACGATTCAATCTTAGTCCTGTATTGACGCTTTGCCTGTTTGATGGTTCGTCGGAGGGCATAGGGGGATTTCTTATAAGTGTCCGGGTTAGAGTCCTGCTCCTTAAAAGAGGCAGCTCTACCCTTTAGCTCAGTGCGGATGTTGCCTGTAATCCATGGCTTCTGGTTGGGGTATGTACGTACGGTCACTGTGGGGATGACGTCATCGATGCACTTATTCAATGCCATTGGAAAATTCCCGGAACATATTCAAGTCTGTGTTAGCAAAACAGTCCTGTAGCTTAGCTTCTGCGTCATCTGACCACTTCTTTATTGACCGAGTCACTGGTGCTTCCTGCTTTAGTTTTTGCTTGTAAGCAGGAATCAGGAGGATAGAGTTATGGTCAGATTTGCCAAATGGAGGGCGAGGGAGAGCTTTGTATGCGTCTCTGTGTGTGGAGTAAAGGTGGTCTAGAGTTTTTTTCCCTCTGGTTGCACATTTAACATGCTGGTAGAAATTAGGTAGAACGGATTTAAGTTTCACAGAGCCAAGACGAAGATTGGTGACATGGAGTTATTTCCATTTCTAAAAGTTCAATAAAGAACTCCCCCCAAAATGTACTGTGTACTTTGTTTTCTATAAAATGTGTTGGGGTACATGCAGGAAAACATAATTTCCACTACTATAATGTTTTAACCTGGATTGGTACACAAAACTGGACACATGTATTACTCAGATTGGTCTGCCATTTCTATACCAGCTTACTCAGTTTAATTTCTTCACATAGAAATAGAATTGTGTATCCCAATCAAACCACAATCTAGTCTAAAACAACATAGTTCTAATCATCAAGAGATGATCACTCATCTACAATACATTTTATGATTACAATCATCCTAACATAAGAAGCCTTTCTTGAAAAGGAAAAAATACTTACTTTGTTGACCACCAAAGACAAAAATACATTGCAGTGTTCACAGCATTCTCCCGAAAAAAAAACACTGACGTGTTAAAAGTCAAACCATTTACATGACAATACTGCAGTTTGTCCATGGATTATAAAGAGAGCACATCCCGATCCGTGCTGAGTGCCAGTGAGACCAAAGTTGACCTTCACAATGGGAAAGGTAAGGCTGTTTTTTATGCTATGCATATGTGGTGCCCCTGCATTCCTCCATAGATTATTCAATATTATTATAATGAATGAATGATTATTCAAAATCAATAAAAGGGGATGAGATTAATGAAAGGTAATGTGTGCCTCTTATCAGGAATTTTTGTCTGTACAATAATTCTAAATAATTCTAAATCTTGGGGCTCACTGCTGGGGAAGATATCTGGTGTTACACTAAAAAAAACACCTAAACTGATCTGTTTTTAGATAATTTTCTATGAAGACAGGAACTTCCAGGGTCACTCTTATGAGTGCGGTGGAGAATGCTCTGACCTCCATGCCCACTTCAGCCGCTGCAACTCCATCAGGGTGGAGAGCGGCAACTGGATGGTGTACGAGAGGCCCAGCTACATGGGCTATCAGTACTTCCTGAAGGAAGGGCGAGTTCTCCGACTACCAGCGTTGGATGGGCTTCAATGACTGTGTCAGGTCCTGCCGTATGATCCCCCAGGTAAGCGACAGATTAAGGAAGAGGTTAAAGAGATACCGTTAACTCTGAAGTATTGGAGGGACTCTAAAGTATTACAGGGCCTTTTGGGCCTTTGTAGTTTGATCCCATGAAATCAACTGCTGGACTCTGAGCAGCGGAGGCTGGTGGAGGGAGAAATGGGGAGGACAGGCTCATTATCCTCCCCATTTCTCCCTCCACCAGCCTCCACTGACTCTGTTGGACGTATTCTACTGCTAAATAGTACGAATGTTTTCTGAGCTAGGCTAGACATGATTGTCATCCCAATAACGTTCCTCTCTGTCTCCACAGCATCAAGGATCTCACCGTATGAGAATCTTCGAGCGCTCTGAGTTCAGAGGACAGATGATGGAATTGACGGACGACTGCCCCAACCTCTACGAGCGCTTCCATTACAACGATATCTACTCCTGCAACCTGATGGAGGGCTCCTGGCTCTTCTATGAGCACCCCAACTACAGGGGGCGCCAGTACCTGCTGACCCCTGGAGAGTACAGGAGATACAATGAGTGGGGAAGCATGAGCGCCAGGGTGGGCTCCATCAGACGTATTACTATGTAAGAAGCTGAATGTACGACTGTTGAATGAATGACCGTGGGAAATCATGTTGAAATAAATCCATCCACACTAGCCGCCTTTTTTTCTCCTGCCTTTTGTATTTTAAACCCCCAGAGACATAATGAATATGCAAATGTATCTGTTAGGTTGGTTGAACTTTAAAAAAGTTTTTACCATGAATTAACACCCATATTACCATGGTTTAAACGGAGTGAAACTGTGGAGTGAAACAACACCAATCGACCTAGAATAGATTGCTACCCTAAATACCTCACATCAAATGCTTGTATTTATTGGTTGCCATCTTTTGTGTACGAGAGCACCATTCACACGAATACAGGCTGTTTGCGACAATCTGAGAATTATATGACGTGAAGACCCTACATATTTTGCTTTGCACTCACATTTGTGTAATGTGTTACAGATGTAGGATCTTAATTTGATCACCCTGTTTCAGGAGAACTTTCCTGCAACGCAGAAAATTTCAAACTTGTAGTGTAGTTAAGGTTTCAAAAAGGCTTCTGAAGTTTGTCATTTCCACTTTGAAATTACGAAAAATTTATCAACTCCTACAAAAATGTTAATTAATTATAATCCACATGATAATTCACATTTCCTGTTGCTGCAGGATTATTTTCCTGCTGTACCAAACTGGCTCAAGTTAAGATCCTACATCTGTACTCAGCAGAATTTGCTAATATTTTCATTCTTGATACAATAGGGAAACGTCTGGGCAACTCATAGTCAGCACTATTGATTGAAGAACTTGAGTTACAGAAAGGGAATTGATTATGTTGCAACATTGCAACATGAAAATATGCATCTGATAATGTTTACATTGTATTTATGAACCGTCTTCCATGTTGTAATGGCTGGAATGAAATCAATGGAATGGTCCCAAACACATGGAAACAATGTGTTTAACTCCGTTCCATTGATTCCATTCCAGCCATTATAATGAGCCTGTCCTCCTATAGCTCCTCCTACCAGCCTCCTCTACCATGCATATGTGTAGATTTATTGTTATACAATGCCATTAAAGAGCATGATACTGTAATACTCAATATTGAATACAAATCACTCTGTGTTCTGTGGATGAATCTAGATGCCCCTGTTCACCGTTTGACAGAAAGAGACACATAATGTTTGGTTGAACATGCAGATTTATTGAGAACTTTTAGTTGTTGGACTCAGTGATTCTTCTGAGGGATCCGATCCTGGGGCTCAGGCCACCCCAGTCGCTGGGTCTGCGGTACTCACCAGGCTTCAGGTAGTACTGTCTGCCCTTATAGTTGGGCTGGTCGTACATGAGCCAATGGCCGTCCATCACGTTGCAGGAGTTGATGTCGGACATGCGGAAGCGGTCCTGGACATTGGGACAGTCGTCGTTCAGCTCCTGCATCTGGCCACTCATGTCGGGGCGATCGTACAACCTCATCCTGTAGGAGCCGCGGTGCTACAGGACAAGGACATTTAGATGAAAGGGGTTTTTAGATTAAAATGATGGTCAATCATTAACGAGACAATATAGCAAAAGGAAGTAGGGCCCAAAACTGAGCCTTGAGGAACACCTTTACCAAGTTCAAGAAGTTTTAATTGATGCTCTTCTATAAAAACACATTGCAATGTGAGCGTAGCCCTGTGTTTGAGACATCTACACTGGGTTTACCATGGGGATCATGCGGCAGGACCTGATACAGTCATTGATGCCAATCATGCGCTGGTTGTCATTGTATTCTCCCCTCCTCAGGAAGTACTGGTGGCCAGTGTAGTTGGGCCTCTCGTAGACCATGAACATGCCACTCTCCACCTTGATGGAGTTGCAGCGGTTGAAGTAGGAGTGCAGGTCGGCACAGTCGCTCATGCACTCATGGTGCCGACCCTGGAAGTTCCTGTCCTCATAGAAGATGATCTGCAAAGGGGAGTGTAGACATTTTAAAGCATAATTTGGTCATTGTTTAAAAAAAAAAGTTTTTTTATCATACATCTACTGATATATTTTTTTCCATTTCGTAATCATTATATGGTGGATAAAAGTAAATGTTTGGTGTTTTTTCCCCGTTATACTATAAAACTGCCTTATAGTAATATGAATGCAAGTGGATGTCTGGCTTACCTTTCCCATTGTCATGGTTGTGTGTGGGGCAGATAGACACTCAATGGTCACTCTCTCTGTGCCTCTGTCCTTTTATAAAAAGCAGCTGTGTGATTGCGCAGCATAAAGTATTGTCATTCAAATAATGATCTGGAGTTAGCACACAAATCTGTTTATATATAGCCATGCCTTACTGTGTGATGAGTTATTGTTGTTGGCCAGTTTTCACATGTTCATCACTATTGACAGAAAACACTACTGTATACTGGAGACCCGGGGCATGGCTGGGCTTAGCATCAGCAAAACAAATCAATGAGACATTTAGCATATCATTGTCATTCACCAACACGGTCCGTTTCAATTGTGTCCTTTTATGCACAATTATGCATATGTATCAGCATATAAAATGCCCTTCTTGGATTGAATCCGTGAGACTTTCAAGTGAGCCACAGAATATGTTTCTTATTTCTAGATGTAGGGATGCACTCTGAAAACGCTGATGTTACCGTAATTATGTAATGAACGGTTGTTTGGCCCCGTTGTTATTTTCTATACTTAAAGATCTGTGTTCTGTGGGCAAACAAAATCTCTGGCCATATGAATATGCATATATGTAATCATATATCATGTTTACATACATAATGGCCAACAATATTGCCATGATGTCATTAGTAAGAAAAAAAAGAAGTAAAAAACTGTGGTAATTCACTTTGAGAGGAAATACTTAATTTTCAAACTGATCCGGAATTTAAAATAAAAGTCAATGTTATACCGCATGTCAGTGAACGCTTACGTGATGAGTAACCTTGTCGGAGACCTGAAGACTTGCGTTAGCTCCACAAACTAAAGCCTAGGCTTTAGCTCAGTGGGCAAACACATTCTTGTGGTGCGCAGGGGACCCAGATATGAATGCCAGTCAGTCACAGAGGCAGCATCATGTCAGTATTATGTAATTGAGAAAGTTAACAATAGCACTACCTAAGCATCTAGGAAAAACCATCAGGGACATTAGGATTACTGATACCAATTTATTGTGTGAAAAAAGGCGTACAGGAGACACTTGATCAGGATTGGTTTGTCATTGAAGGTCCTTTTCTTAATAGGTCCTTTTCATTAGAAGTCCATGAGATGCTTGATGGAACCGATCCTGGGGCTCATGCCTCCCCAGTCGCTGTATCTACGATCCTGGCCGGTCCTCAGGTAGTACTGCTGCCCCTTTAGTTGGGTTGGTCGTACATAATTCAGTGGCCATCCATCACGTTGCAGGAGTTGAAGTCGGACATGCAGAAGCCGGTCCATGCAGTTGGGGCAGTCGTCATCCAGCTCCGTCATCTGGCCGGCCATGTCATGGTGTTCGTACATTCTGAAGCTGACACGGTGCTGTGAGGAATGACAGAGTCACGTCACTCAACCCAATTTCTACATGTCATCAACATAGCCAGAATAAATGCAGCTTGTTGAGTGATGATCAACACATTATTTAACTAGATGTAGATTAGAACCTACAATTGTCAGATAGGTAATTTACACAAATAGTGAACTATAATGGCCCAGGACAAGAACCCTGTGATACTCCAGTACCGTTTTATAGAATTACCAATACATAGCACAAGATTACCGGTGTACAGGCCTACTCATGTTCTGGTATCAAACTCCATACCATGGGGATCATGCGGCAGGACCTGACACAGTCGTTCATGCCCATCATACGCTGGTAGTCGGAGTACTCTCCCCTCCTCAGGAAGTACTGGTGGCCCATGTAGTTGGGACGATCGTAGATCATGAAGCAGCCGCTCTCCACTCTGATGTACTGGCAGCGGTTGAAGTAGGAGTGCAGGTCAGCACAGTCGCCCATGCATAACCGTGGGAAGTAGGGGTGCTGAGGGTTCTGCAGCACACCCTGAAAAATCGGAATAAAAAATACAAAATACATATACAGTACCTAGACACACCCACTCATTCAAGTTTTTATTTTTTATTTTTCCATTTTCTATTTGTCATTTTTCAAATAGCCACCCTTTGCCTTGATGACAGCTTTGCACACTCTTGGCATTCTCTCAACCAGCTTCACCTGGAATGCTTTTCCAACAGTCTTGAAGGAGTTCCCACATATGCTGAGCACTTATTGGCTGCTTTTCCTTCACTCTGCGGTCCAACTCATCCCAAACCATCTCAATTGGGTTGAGGTCGAGTGATTGTGGAGGCCAGGTCATCTGATGCAGCACTCCATCACTCTCCTACTTGGTCAAATAGCCCTTACACAGCCTGGAGGTGTGTTGGGTCATTGTCCTGTTGAAAAACAAATGATAGTCCCACTAAGCGCAAACCAGATGGGATGGCGTATCACTGCATAATGCTGTGGTAGCCATGCTGGTTAAGTGTGCCTTGAATTCTAAATAAATCACAGACAATATCACCAGCAAAGCACCATCACACCTCCTCCTCCATGCTTCACGGTGGGAACCACACATCTGTTCACCTACTCTGCGTCTTACAAAGACACATCATTTGGAACCAGAAATCTCAAATTTGGACTCATCAGACTAAACAACAAATTTCCACCGGTCTAATGTCCATTGCTCGTGTTTCTTGGCTCAAGCAATTCTCTTCTTCTTATTGGTGTCCTTTTGTAGTGGGTTCTTTGAAGCAATTCGACCACAAAGGCCTGATTCACACAGTCTCCTCTGAACAGTTGATGTTGAGATGTGTCTGTTACTTGAACTCCGTGGAGCATTTATTTGTGCTGCAATTTCTGAGGCTGGAAACTCTAATGAACTTATCCTCTGCAGCAGAGGTAACTCTGGGTCTTCCTTTCCTGTGGTGGTCCTCATGAGAGCCAGTTTCATCATAACGCTTGATGGTTTTGCGACTGCATTTGAAGAAACTTTCAAAGTTCTTGGAATTGTCCGTATTGACTGACCTTCATGTCTTAAAGTAATGATGGACTGTCGTTTCTCTTTGCTTATTTGAGCTGTTCTTGCCATAATATGGACTTGGTCTTTTACCAAATACGGCTATCTTCTGTATACCCACCCTACCTTGTCACAACACAACTGATTGGCTCAAACGCATTAAGAAGGAAATAGATTCCACAAATTAACTTTTAACAAGGCACACCTGTTAATTGAAATGCATTCCAGGTGATTACCTCATGAAGCTGGTTGAGAGAATGCCAAGATTGTGCAAAGCTGTCATCAAGGCAAAGGGTGGCTATTTGAAGAATCTCAAATATAAAATATATTTTGATTTGTTTAACACTTTTTTGGTTACTACATGATTCCATATGTGTTATTTCATAGTTTTGATGTCTTCACTATTATTCTACAATGTAGAAAATAGTAAAAATAAAGAAAAACCCTTTCTCAACAAAACAAAAATAATGTTCGGTACTAGAATTGTTGTTACGTGTCTGACGTGATTGAGAGGATCAAGTCTGTATCAGTGCAGCCCCGCCGCCAAGGGCAACGAGCCTGGTCCACTTCCTCATTCTTTGCTATACCTCTCATGCTGCACAGACGTTAGGGAGTTTTTCCTAGCCACCGTGCTTTTACATCTGCACTATCTCCACCCGGCACAGCCAGAAGAGGACTGGCCACCCCTCAGAGCCTGGTTCCTCTCTTGGTTTCTTCCTAGGTTCCTGCCTTTCTATGGATTTTTTCCCTAGCCATCGTGCTTTTACATCTGCATTGCTTGCTCTTTGGGGGTTTTAGGCTGGGTTTCTGTATAGCACTTTGTGACATCTGCTGATGTAAAAAGGGCTTTATAAATACATTTGATTGATTGATTGATTGTTAACACTTGAATAATGCAACATGGAAATGTAGACATTTTGAAACGTTTTTGTTGTTGCGGTATCGTTTTGGTATTTCGATTATCGCAATACTAAACTTGGTATCAGTATCGAAAGTCAAAATTCTGGTATCGCGACAAAACTACATTAATGACATAATCAAGTATTATACTTTTTATGTTACTTTAGTAGTAGGCCTTTTGTACACTGTCTGGTTGAATTCAGATTATTGATATTTGATGTGATCTATTTTTGTACTCTGCAAACAGATATTGTTACAGGTTTTGCTTATACAATATTTTTCTACTCAGAAATGCATATACTGTACACTGAACAAAAATATAAACGCAACATGTAAAGTGTTTCATGAGCTGAACTGAAAAATCCCATTAGTGTTCCGTGTAGCTCAGTTGGTAGAGCATGGCGCTTGCAATGCCAGGGTTGTGGGTTCGTTTCCCACAGGGGGCCAGTATGAAAATGTATGCACTCACTAACTGTAAGTCGCTCTGGATAAGAGCGTCTGCTAAATGACTAAAATTATATGCACAAAAAGCTTATTTAGCTCAAATTTTGTGCACAAATTTGTTAGTGAGCATTTCTCCTTTGCCAAGATAATCCATCCACCTGACAGGTGTGGCATATCAAGAAGCTGATTAAACAGCATGATCATTACACAGATGCACCTTGTGCTGGGGACAATAAAAGGCCACTTTTGTCACACAACGCAATGCCACAGATGCGTCAAGTTTTGAGGGAGCATGCAATTGGCATGCTGACTGCAGGAATGTCAACCAGAGCTGTTGCCAGAGGATGTAATGTTAATTTCTCTACCATAAGCTGCCTCCAACTTCATTTTAGAGAATTTGGCAGTATGTCCAACTGGCCTCACAACGTGTAACCACGCCAGCCCAGGACCTCCACATCCGGCTTCTTCACCTGCGAGATCATCATCTATTTCTGTCTGTAATAATGGCCTTTGTGGGGAAAAACTCATTCTGATTGGCTGGGCCTAGGCTCCCTAGTGGGTGAGTCTATGCCCACCCATGGCTGCACCCCTGCCCAGTCATGTGAAATCCATAGATTAGGGCATATTTAATTTATTTCAATGGAATAGATTTCCTTATATGAACTGTAACTCAGTAAAATTATTGCATGTTGCGTTTATAGTTGTGTTCAGTATACATAACTGGAACATAACAGATCTAACCAGACATAGAAAATGTTAGATTTATTATAGAACAATCTTGTAAGTAACAATATGATTCATACCACAATTACAATATTTTAAATTCTGACAGCACTTTAAGCTAAGTTTGATAGCACTTTTAGGTGGTCCTTAAACATTACTAATAAAAGTGTAATTGTATTGATAAAAAGCCATGATGACAATGTAGGCCCATCTATACACCTTGAAGTAATTGTAATATATTATTATTTATATTACTGACATTAACATTTGCTTCTATATACTTTGACTGACAGGGCCTAGTAACCAATAGGATTTATGTTATATGGCATAAGGTGGAAGCTTCCACCAGCAGGTATGAAAAGAGCTTCAGGATCTCTGTTTTCTTATTTTACTCCTTTCTAGTATGGGCTTTGTTCTGGGACCTTCCTTTCTAATATGGGCTTTGTTCTGGGACCTTCCTTTCTAATATGGGCTTTGTTCTGGGACCTTCCTTTCTAGTATGGGCTTTGTACTGGGATCTTCCTTTCTAGTATGGGCTTTGTACTGGGATCTTCCTTTCTAGTATGGGCTTTGTTTTGGGACCTTCCTTTCTAGTATGGGCTTTGTTCTGGGACCTTCCTTTCTAGTATGGGCTTTGTTCTGGGACCTCCTTTCTAGTATTGGCTTTGTTCTGGGACCTTCCTTTCTAGTATGGGCTTTGTTCTGGGACCTTCCTTTCTAGTATGGGCTTTGTTCTGGGACCTTCCTTTCTAGTGTGGGCTTTGTTCTGGGACCTTCCTTTCTAGTATTGGCTTTGTTCTAGGACCTTCCTTTCTAGTATGGGCTTTGTTTTGGTACCTTCCTTTCTAGTATGGGCTTTGTTCTGGGACCTTCCTTTCTAGTATGGGCTTTGTTCTGGGACCTTCCTTTCTAGTATTGGCTTTGTTCTAGGACCTTCCTTTCTAGTATGGGCTTTGTTTTGGTAACTTCCTTTCTAGTATGGGCTTTGTTCTGGGACCTTCCTTTCTAGTATGGGCTTTGTTCTGGGACCTTCCTTTCTAGTATGGGCTTTGTTCTGGGACCTTCCTTTCTAGTATGGGCTTTGTTCTGGGACCTTGCTTTCTAGTATGGGCTTTGTTCTGGGACCTTCCTTTCTAGTATGGGCTTTGTTCTGGGACCTTCCTTTCTAGTATGGGCTTTGTTCTGGGACCTTCCTTTCTAGTATGGGCTTTGTTCTGGGACCTTCCTTTCTAGTATGGGCTTTGTTTTGGGACCTTCCTTTCTAGTATGGGCTTTGTTTTGGGACCTTCTTCTGGTTGGGAACTTTGCCAACGAGGAGGCAAGTTTCAACTGTGTGACCCTTTTTGACCCAGTGACTCTGTGTCAAAGAAGCATGAAGAGTGAGTGAGCTAGAAACTTGATCCTGAACATGGTCTGCTTAATGTCATATGATTCACCACTTTAATGTTAAATGTGCAACACAGAGAAACACCATTAAACAGCCCATTCAGGTACATTCTTAAGGTGTATTTCAAATATATATTTACATCCTCTTATGTAGGCCTATTTGCAGTATATTACATTATATTTATGCCTACTTGCAGGATACTGTATAACATTTGCCTCTTGCTCAATGTATTGAGATTTGTCCTCCATTTAAGTTAAAGGCACAAACATAGACCCCAAATATCATAAAGGTCACCAATTAAATCAATCAGTTAATCAGAAACAGTGAAATGGAAATATCAACAGCAAGTTTAATTTAAACAATAGTTTTATTGACTGGTCAGAGTGGAGAAGATGTTGGGCCTAAAAGTCGGTGATCCTACGGAAGGAGCCAGTGGTGGCGCAGGTGGCGCCCCAGTCACTGAACTTCCTGTACTCGCCGGGCCTCATAAAGTACTGGCGCCCCCTGTAGTTGGGGTGCTCGTAGAGGGTCCAGTAGCCATCCATGACGTTGGCGGAGTAGATGTCACGGCTGCGGAAGCGGTCCTGGACAGAGTCACAGTCCTCACCGAACTCCATCATCTGTCCCTGGAAGTCTGGCCTCTCGTAGATTCTCATGCGGTAGGGACTGCCGCTGGCCTGCTCGGACAGAGAGGTACAGGAGAGTTAACACTGTCAAAACACAGGTCACTTGGGGGGCATGGGGAATCACAGGTAACCAGTACATCTGACATTTTTCAGTGGGCCTTAGGTTAACACATGTAAGTAAAAATGCTAAAGTAGCCAAACACCACATTTGGTGTCAGAAGTGGGATATCGCAATTGGGGGAGGTCGCAGTGTGTTAACATAGGCCAGGGTCGTTACAGTCACAAAAGGTAGTTTAGAACATTTCCAGAATGTCTCAGAAATGTCTCTTGAAGGAACCCAAGATGAATCCAGAATGATCTGGATCAGATATTCTTCTGATTAGGTATGGTTCTGGTTAGTGGGAGGCTTTAGTCTGTGGCTAGCCAACATGAAATTGCCTTATGTTATATTAACATGACATACTGTACATGCTAGATCATTATGTCATATGAAACCTCCTAATACAAAGGGACCATGGGATTAACATTTTATGGGCATCCATCCATCCATCCATCCATCCATCCATCCATCCATCCATCCATCCATCCATCCACTCTCCTCCTCTAGGTGAGTCGTAGAGTCATTTTGCTTTATTTGACATGCACCTTCAGACCTTTACGTGGTCTGGTTTTCTCCCAACCATTCACATACTCATGTGTTGTGCTTGTAAAACTATGGGCGGGATTCCCGGACACAGATGAAGCCTAGTCGTAGACAAAAATCAATGGAAAATCTCCACTGAAAGTGGTTGTTAGTCCAGGACTAGGCTTCATCTGTGTTAAGGCAACCAGCCATAAAACCACCAGTTGAGTGAACAAGTACACACTGATAAATCCCCACAATGCATTACTACAATACAGATTGAGGCATGAACAAATAAGACATTAAAACCCATCTCAAAAGAGAGCCCCCTTTTCTCACCTCCCGGCTACTCACATAAGAGAAGGTACGGCAGGAGCGAACAGTGTCGTTGTAGCCCATCCAGCGCTGATACTCTGGGTACTCTCCCCTGGTCAGTACATACTGGTAGCCTGCATAGTTGGGCCTCTCGTACAGCACCCAGCAGCCGCTATCTACCTTGACAGAGTTGCAGCGGCTGAAATGGGGGTGCACATCGGGGCAGTCCGTGTCGCACTCATAGGAGCGACCCTGGAAGTTTTTATCCTCGTAGAAAGTGATCTACACAGCCAGGGCCGAAGTTAGGAGGGAAATGTTAACATCAGTTAAGCATTCCCTTTTTTCTGTCATTTTACTGCATTTCAAATAAAAATACACTTCCTAATATTTGATATAAACACATTTTCTATGATTTCTATAAATGGCAAAATATACCGCCTTCTCTGGACCAACAATTATGTACAAGTAAGTTTGTCTCCTGTTTGTAGGTCTCCTGTTAAAGGCTCATACACTGTTAGCATTCTACAGCTTGTCTACCAGTAAAACAGTGATCAATGATCATTGTCATTACCAAACACTATGAAACTTACCTCTGGATTATTTTTCTTGGCAGCACTATGGAATTACTGTGTTGAACAATCAACCAGTTTCTTTCCAAATCAGCATTAAAATCCATAAAACAACCAGAGACCACGACCCAGAGCGCTGTATAAAGCCAAATAGTTAGAGAAAAACTGGTCTGCCTTACCTTACTCATGTCTGCACAGTTGTTAGAGCACTCTTCCTCAATGTAATATCCAGGACAGAGGGACACGCGCCTCTTTTATAAACCTCAATCAAAGGTTGCCGGATCAGAGGTTTTGTTATTTTAATGAACAGGGATTTGGTGCCATTGCGATGCTGCCAAGTTCTTGATCCTGTCCATACAGATAAAAACCCCTGATTCATCAATGCAAATGTCCTAGCCCTGCACATTATTCACCCACGTGCCATTGGCCACTGCCCTTTTGATACTGTACGTCTACCAAAATACATGTTATTATCCAGTAATCCACAATAAAGGGACATATGTTTACCGTTTGGAATGCATCATCACAACACTATGGTATAGGACCATCACAACACTACGGTATAGGACCATCACAACACTACGGTATAGGACCATCACAACGGTATAGGACCATCACAACACTATGGTATAGGACCATCACAACGCTACGGTATAGGACCATCACAACGGTATAGGACCATCACAACACTATGGTATAGGACCATCCTGACAACGCTACGGTATAGGACCATCACAACACTACGGTATAGGACCATCACAACACTACAGTATAGGACCATCACAACACTATGGTATAGGACCATCACAACACTACGGTATAGGACCATCACAACGGTATAGGACCATCACAACACTATGGTATAGGACCATCACAACGCTACGGTATAGGACCATCACAACGGTATAGGACCATCACAACGGTATAGGACCATCACAACACTATGGTATAGGACCATCACAACACTACAGTATAGGACCATCACAACACTATGGTATAGGACCATCACAACACTATGGTATAGGACCATCACAACACTATGGTATAGGACCATCACAACACTATGGTATAGGACCATCACAACACTACTGTATAGGACCATCACAACACTATGGTATAGGACCATCACAACGGTATAGGACCATCACAACACTATGGTATAGGACCATCAAAACGGTATAGGACCATCACAACACTATGGTATAGGACCATCACAACATTACAGTATAGGACCATCACAACACTATGGTATAGGACCATCACAACACTATGGTATGGGACCATCACAACACTACGGTATAGGACCATCACAACACTATGGTATAGGACCATCACAACACTATGGTATAGGACCATCACAACGGTATAGGACCATCACAACACTATGGTATAGGACCATCACAACGGTATAGGACCATCACAACACTATGGTATAGGACCATCACAACATTACAGTATAGGACCATCACAACACTATGGTATAGGACCATCACAACACTATGGTATAGGACCATCACAACACTATGGTATAGGACCATCACAACGCTACGGTATAGGACCATCACAACACTACAGTATAGGACCATCACAACACTACAGTATAGGACCATCACAGCACTATGGTATAGGACCATCACAACGGTATAGGACCATCACAACACTATGGTATAGGACCATCACAACACTACGGTATAGGACCATCACAACACTACGGTATAGGACCATCACAACACTACGGTATAGGACCATCACAACACTATGGTATAGGACCATCACAACACTATGGTATAGGACCATCACAACGGTATAGGACCATCACAACACTATGGTATAGGACCATCACAACGGTATAGGACCATCACAACACTATGGTATAGGACCATCACAACACTACAGTATAGGACCATCACAACACTATGGTATAGGACCATCACAACACTACAGTATAGGACCATCACAACACTACGGTATAGGACCATCACAACACTACGGTATAGGACCATCACTACGGTATAGGACCATCACAACACTACAGTATAGGACCATCACAACACTACAGTATAGGACCATCACAACACTATGGTATAGGACCATCACAACGCTACGGTATAGGACCATCACAACACTATGGTATAGGACCATCACAACACTATGGTATAGGACCATCACAACGCTACGGTATAGGACCATCACAACGCTACGGTATAGGACCATCACAACACTACGGTATTGGACCATCACAACGGTATAGGACCATCACAACACTATGGTATAGGACCATCACAACACTATGGTATAGGACCATCACAACACTATGGTATAGGACCATCACTACGGTATAGGACCATCACAACACTATGGTATAGGACCATCACAACACTATGGTATAGGACCATCACAACACTACGGTATAGGACCATCACAACACTATGGTATAGGACCATCACAACACTCCAGTATAGGACCATCACAACGCTACGGTATAGGACCATCACAACACTATGGTATAGGACCATCACAACGCTACGGTATAGGACCATCACAACACTATGGTATAGGACCATCACAACACTATGGTATAGGACCATCACAACACTATGGTATAGGACCATCACAACACTATGGTATAGGACCATCACTACGGTATAGGACCATCACAACACTATGGTATAGGACCATCACAACGCTACGGTATAGGACCATCACAACACTACGGTATAGGACCATCACAACACTATGGTATAGGACCATCACAACACTATGGTATAGGACCATCACAACACTATGGTATAGGACCATCACAACACTATGGTATAGGACCATCACAACACTATGGTATAGGACCATCACTACGGTATAGGACCATCACAACACTACGGTATAGGACCATCACAATACTACGGTATAGGACCATCACAACACTATGGTATAGGACCATCACAACACTATGGTATAGGACCATCACAACGCTACGGTATAGGACCATCACAACACTATGGTATAGGACCATCACAACACTACGGTATAGGACCATCACAACACTACGGTATAGGACCATCACAACACTATGGTATAGGACCATCACAACACTACGGTACAGGACCATCACAACACTACGGTACAGGACCATCACAACACTACGGTATAGGACCATCACAACACTACGGTATAGGACCATCACAACACTATGGTATAGGACCATCACAACACTACGGTACAGGACCATCACAACACTATGGTATAGGACCATCACAACACTATGGTATAGGACCATCACAACGCAACGGTATAGGACCATCACAACACTATGGTATAGGACCATCACAACACTACGGTACTTGACCATCACAACGCAACGGTATAGGACCATCACAACACTATGGTATAGGACCATCACAACACTATGGTATAGGACCATCACAACACTACGGTACTTGACCATCACAACGCAACGGTATAGGACCATCACAACACTATGGTATAGGACCATCACAACACTACGGTACAGGACCATCACAACACTATGGTATAGGACCATCACAACACTATGGTATAGGACCATCACAACACTACGGTATAGGACCATCACAACACTACGGTATAGGACCATCACAACACTACTATATTCAAACAGGACTATGTAACATGGAACATTATCATTGAAAGTAAGCTAATGGAGCATCAGTTAATATTCACAAACAGGGTATCCTGTATCCTACAGTAGGCTACTGCAGCCACAAAAAGGCTTATAAGGGTTACGGTATTATTGGGTCTGATGGGGGGACAATATATTATGGGGAATAGGAGTATATGTTATGGAACAACATATAATGGGTAGACAGTATGGGGAACATATAATGCTAATAATATAGCCTCTACTGCATCAGATACTGTCACAGGACTGGTGGTCAGCACTGTGGTCTGTGAATTTAAAAGGACTCGATCCACAGGGGTGGGAGAACTGGGTGTATTCATTACACGGATTTATGAATTAGTCGGATTCCGTTGCAAAACGTTTGGTCTGTGGCAAAACGTTTAGCAATGGAAATCGTTCACTCAAACGGAAAACGTTTTGCAACGAAAACGAGAGTTTCGTTTGGAGAAATTCAGGTAGGTCCCTCCCCGTTTCGTTCGCTCTGTTTGTTTCCTAGAGTAAACGGTAAACCATATACACACACACTATACATTGACAATACCACACACATTCACATACACTACATAAGCCCGCGCGCACACACACACACAGGCTAACACACACTCGCAGAACGACACAACCAACATACACACATCATATGCTGCTGCAGCTCTGTTCTTTATTTTAGTCTCATTATTATCTATCCTGATGCCTAGTCACTTTACCCTGCCTTCATGTACATACCTCGTACCTCTGCATATTGATCTGGTATTGGTACTTCCTGTATATACTGTAGCTCCATTCTTGTGTATTTTATTTTATTCCTCTTGTACTATTTTATTTTTTAACTCGGTATCGTTGGGAAGGGCGCTTAAGCAAGCATTCCATGGTAAAGTCTACACCAGTTGTATTCGGCGCATGTGACAAATACAATTTGATTTGATATTTGATTTAAACGGTTTCTTTTCCAAAACGTTTTGCAACGGAATCCAATTAATGAATACACCCCTGAAGTTCAATCAAATCCGCACTTGCCTTTTTACTGTACGAAGATAGGCTACTTGCACCGCGAGCCAACACTTCCTCCAGCTTTGGCAACATCCGGATTCCAGTCGAGATGGTCATGGCGGAGGGTGCAGCTGTTATGAGGAGGAATCGACCAGGGACTAAAGAAAAGGTACCCGATTTTAGCAACATGGTTTAATTTGATATAGTGTGGCGGTATGCTCAATGCTCTTGTCTTGCATTTTACTTGGGCACATTTGTACCTTTCCTTGACGCCCCGTTTGTCAGCTGTTGGCTTAGTTAACTAGCTAACTTAGCGAGCTACATACAGCCAGCTGGCTAGCCAGTCAAAGTCAGAAGCTATGAGACATGGGTTGGTAATAGCTATCAAACGGTGCCTGTTTGTATTGTCAATTGTCTGAAGTTATCTGAAAATCGAATCTACAGTTAGCTAACTATCTAGTAGCTAGCTACCTAGCCCTTAATCATGACTATCAGTGCTATTACATTACACATAAGTCACTGGACGAAGGCGTCTTCTGTAGGTGGGTGTTTTGTTAAGAGCCGCGACACTCGGTCTGAACATTAACACGCATCGTTTGCAGTACGATTTTGGAAACGTAAGGACCTTATCTTTCATATCGGCGAGAAATACTGTTTAAAAAAAAGAAGGTTAAATTGATTCACACCTTTAAAAGGTTAGGATACCCACATGGCCATATTTCCATGTTACAGCGCTTGTTAAGGTCTCTACCTGTGCTAATTAGCTATCTCGGCGTCTCTGAACACCTGTGTGTAAACTGAAGACAGGCCACAAACATGTTATCACAAAAAATACTGTCCATTGCAACTGTTAAAACCGGTTGAAGCAGTGGTGGCTGGTGGGAGGAGCTATATGAGGATGGGCTCATTGTAATGGCTGGAATGGAACGGTATCAAACATATGGAAACCACATTTGACTCTGTTCCATGAATTCCATTCCAGCCATTACAATGAGCCCATCCTCATATAGCTCCCTCCCACCAGCCGCCACTGGTGTACAGTAAGCATGTATTTTGCATTTGTGAAATTATTTTGATGTGACATGAAAGTAGAGGGATTTATGTTTCACGTTTCTAGAACCGTACCGCAATTGAGAATGGATTCACTTTTAGATGGAGTATTTGGTTTTTGCTTCCAGAGCCAATTCGCCCTTTAAACAGAACATGTAAGGTCCTTGGACTATAAGGAATAAAGTTAGGCTTCTTTAGTCCAATATTGGGCAAGTAGCTACCTAGTCATTTACCAGACAGAGAGAAGCTAGCTAGTTAGGTCTTTTTGTCAGCAGAATCAGTGCAGTTAGTTTGCCCTGCTGAGTTTCTTGTGTATGCCCACAGGACTTCTACAACTGGCCCGATGAGTCATTCGAGGAGATGGACAGCACACTGGCTGTGCAGCAGGTGAGAGTCAGATGTCTCCATTTTAATGTTTGAAATATCTTACTGTTTGAGTCATTTAAATGAGGAGACACCGTGGTTCATTGGATAAGTCCAATCAGGCATTCGACTAGCTAGTGTTGATCTGTATGGGCAGCTCTCTGTAAGATTACCCAGTATGGATTGAGCAGTTGCATATAGCTAATATATCAGAAAAAAAATGTATGGCTATTCTGCCATTTGAGTTGCTGAGGTAGAATGGCTTAGTCGGGTTTTGTATTTAATACAGTACTGTTTCTATCTAAAGTCTATGTTTGTGGTTCTTCTCAGTACATCCAACAGAACATCCGTACAGACTGCTCCAACATGGACAAGATCCTGGAGCCCCCAGAGGGCCAGGACGAAGGTGTCTGGAAGTACGAACACCTCAGGTAGTAGCAGACGTTTACCACTTAGAAGAAAGTCATGTAGCCATCCAAAATGTGTACTGGTGGTGAAAACAAATCCTTCTTTTAACATTTAGTCCTGTCTCTTGTTCTCCGTTTAGGCAGTTCTGTTTGGAGCTGAATGGACTTGCTGTGAAACTACAGGTATGACCTTACAATTGACCACATAGCTCTTCAGGAAGATCATGTTCAACATCCATTCTTCTCACACTGTGTTTGTTGGAGTGGTAACTTCTGTGAAGTCTGTTACTAACATGTACTCTGTCTTCCCACAGGGAGAATGCCACCCAGACACATGCACCCAGATGACGGCAACAGAGCAGTGGATCTTCCTCTGTGCTGCACACAAGACTCCCAAAGAGGTAATGTCCACTCTGCCCACAGCATTTGTAGAGGTGGATCCCTCATCCAGTTCTTAATCCCTTTCCCTGGTATAAGAATATAATAATAATATTTTACACTTTTATCCAAAGCGACTTAGTCATGTTTTTCGTTTTCAAGTAAGCATTTTGTTGGACTGTGTATACCATGTGTATCCTGTACATATGACAAATAGACAAACTTGTAACTTGGGTGGCCCCAGTGGGAATCCAACCCACGACCCTTGGCGTTGCAAGCACCATGCTCTACCCACTGAGCCACACAGGACTACGAGATAGTCACATTCACCATGCCAGAACTAATAACAACATTATACTCATTATTGTATCATGGCTGGTACTCAAGCCTGTTGTTCTGTTTGCAGTGTCCAGCCATCGACTACACCAGACACACCCTGGACGGAGCCGCCTGCCTCCTCAACAGTAACAAGTACTTCCCTAGCAGGTAACAACTGTTTACTATGTTCCTATGTCTCCTGTGACATTTCACTTTCTCATTAACCCCCAGCACCCTTCGGCACAGAAATCAGAAGAATTTGTTATCGGACACCGTTTCATCCAAATGTTCATTCGCATCAGACTGATTTATGCACCTACCTACATTTGCTGTAAGCGTTGTAATAAAGTTGCAGTCTATAGACTGTAATCTGATTTGGTCTCTGTTCTATGGTAGAGTGAGCATCAAAGAATCCTCAGTAGGGAAACTGGGTTCAGTTTGTCGGCGGATCTACAGGATCTTCTCCCATGCTTACTTCCACCATCGTCAGATCTTTGACAAGTATGAGGTAAGCAGTGAGATTCCATTTTCTAGGACTGTCTTTATTCCTGTGAATAGTGTATTGTAATTACACATGTACTTAAAGCACTAACCCTAACTCTAGCCCTAAGGCTGGAATTCAATCTGATCCCGCGCTGTCCAATGTTCCAGCGGTTGCGGAGATCGCATTCACGGTTAATGCTGCGTATGTCGGCTCAATGGGAAATTACCTTTACATGTTAAGCGTGCTACAATGCGTGATCAGATTGAATCCCATCCTAACTGTTACCCCAACAGGTTTCACATAGATTCAGCTGTGATTGTGATGATACTTGACTCTGGTGTATTGATTACATTTCACATTTACATTTTAGTCATTAAGCAGACGCTCTTATCCAGAGCGACTTACAGTTAGTGAGTGCATACATTTTTTTTTTTTCATACTGGTCCCCCGTGGGAAACGAACGCACAACCCTGGCGTTGCAAACGCCATGCTCTACCAACTGAGCTACATGGGACTGTAGCTACCAGGGATAACGTTTCTAAACCCAATGCTAGTTAAACTGTAAAGGTTGTTTAGGATTTTCTAAAAACTCAAGCGAATGCTCTTGCCCTCTCCAGAACGAGACATTCCTGTGCCATCGGTTCACGCGCTCGTGATGAAGTACAACCTGATGTCCAAGGACAACCTGATTGTACCCATCATGGAGGATGAGACTAACCCTAATGAAGCAGAGGGCGAGAGCGACGCCTGAGGACTGGGATTTGAAGAGGATCTGCTACACCCTGCCAAACTATTTTCTCTCTCACACACACACACACCCACAACCACACAATACTCCCAAAAGCACACTAAAATCACCAGTTTTTAAGTAGAACATGTTTTATATTGTATTAACATCCTAATTTAGCTTGTATGTAAGACAGTGTTGTGGTTAAATGACTAACCAAAATACACTGTGGCCAGTTAATTGGGTGCACCCATCTAGTACAGGGTCGGACCCCGCTTTGCCTCCAGAACAGCCTGAATTCTTCGGGGCATGGATTCTACAAGGTGTCGGAAACGTTCCACATGGATGTTGGTCCATGCTGAGGCGATGGAATCACGCAGTAGCTGCAGATTGGACGGTGGTACATTCATGCTGCGAACAGCATGGTCCATCTCATCCCAAAGATGCTCTGTCTATTGGGTTTGGTCAGCAACATTTACATTTTAGTCATTTAGCAGACGCTCTTATCCAGAGCGACTTACAGTTAGTGAGTGCATACAATGTTCAGATACGCTGTGGCGTTCGATCGTTGCTAAATTGGTATCAAGGGACCTAACGTGTGCCAGGAAAATGTTCCCCACACCAGTACACCACCGCCACCAGCCTGTACCGTTGACAACAGGCAGGTTGGGTCAATGCACTCGTGCTGCTTATGCCAAATCCTGACTCTGCCGATCAGCATGAACCGAGAACCGGGATTCGTCAGACCAGGCAAGGTTTTTCCACTCCTCAATTGTCCAGTGTTGGTGATCGCGTTCCCGCTAGTGCTTCTGCTTGGTTTTAGTGGAACCCAGTGTGGTGGCCTGCTGCAATAGCCCATCCGTAACAAGGGTCGATGTGTTGTGCGTTCCGAGATGCTGTTCTGCACGCCACTGTTGTACTGCGCCGTTATTTGCCTGTTTGTGTCACGCCTGTTAGCTTGCACGATTCTTGCCATTCTCCTTCGACCTCTCATCAACGAGCAGTTTTCACCCACAGTACTGCCGCTGACTGGATGTTTTTTGTTTGTGGCACCATTCGCGGTAAACTCTAGACACTGTTGTGCATAGAAAAGCCCAGGAGGCCGGCCGTTTCTGGAGATTTTGGATCCGGAGCGACTTGCACCGACTCATACCACGCTCAGTCACTTTTACACATTCTAGCATTCAATCAAACAGTTACTGAATGCCTCGATGCCTGTCTGCCTGCTTTATATCGCAAGCCACGGCCACGTGACTCACTGTCTGTAGGAGCTAATCATTTTCGTGAACAGGGTGGTGTACCAATAAACTGGCCAGTGTGTGTGACACCCTTGGCTAGTTACCTTATCATGTGCTTTCTGTTTGGTCCTTCGACGGCGTTTACACAGGCAACCAAATTCTTATCTTTTGCCCAATTATGGGCTAAATAATATCTCTGGTTGGTCAAAAGACCAATTGGTGGCAAAAGTTCATAATTGGGCTGTCTGTGTAAACGCAGCCTTTGTTGTGTTCTAGGTGTCAGGAACTCTGGTCTAATGTAGAGCTACAACTTACATTTGACAAGTTAATATAACAGGTATTTAATAAACAGCCTACATTATACAGGTTGATATAACAGGTATTTCATAGTCCAATATGTGACTATACTATAAATAGAACAACGTCAGTCTTCCATCCTAGATTAAGGAAGTGGAAGGACATGATTAATTGAAGACTATAACAAAAACGGGTTGTAGGGTGAAGTTGCCCCTAGTTGCTTTTACCCCATTAATGGTTGAGGTTAGGATTAGGGGAGGGGGAAGCTGATCCTAGATCGGCACCTAGGGGAAACTTGAACCTGGAGGCCAAAAACGGCAACATTGCCTGCAGGATAGCCTGTTTACTAGGCCAGAGTCCCTGCATCTTCAACATTACATAAGGACTGCTTTCCTAATAACTTATTGTTTCTATAGAATGGGACTAGGGGTGTTTTATGTTCAAGCCATTTAGGGCAACAGACTATTTTCACAGTATTTATTTAAAAGAAAGGAATTTGAAGTTTTCATTATTTGTGAAAATTACTTAATGACAGCTACTCAGAACTGCCTTAGGTTCTCAAAGCACAAGTATGTCTCATTCCCTTTCTATATTCTTGTCTCATGAATAACTATTACTCAGGCAACACAAAAACTATGTGTTGACTGTGTTGTCATTTTGTCCCTAGTGGATATCCATTCACATTTTCTTATTAAAATAGCAGATATATTTACAATGAAGTGCCATGTGTATACCTATTGTACTTTTGTGACCTGTAGTCTTCACATTTTCACAGTAGTGCAATGTTTTCGAACAGGCTTCCATTTCATTAGGTAGGGTTTATTAATAAAGGGTTGTTTCCCTGGGCTCAATGACACACGGACGTATCCTTCTCAAGGGTTCAAACTTTATTCTTATGAACAAGACAACCCCACTTCTGAACATAAATTCTTAAACATTTCCCCCCAATATTCGGAAGAACAAGGCACGATGTAATGTGCAGAAGAACGTCAACGTAAACATCTAAATATAAGCTAGTGTTCAGAACTATACACAACACATTCAACTGACAACATGCACTGATGTTAAAACAAAATCGTAATCAAAATCTTAATCATAAAAATGCCATACAAAAAGGGTAGGCGAAGGGGACATGTCTTAACTCCAAAACAATGTGTCATTTTTTTTTTAGCTCTGTACTTTGGATCAAAGCAGTTAATCTGCTTCTCAAATTGAGCAATGGGATTACAGAAGGTAGAGAAGACATGGGGAGTGCAATATCCCCAAACTGAACTCATCTAACATGTAACATTGTAATAAAATAGCAAAACATATATGTATGTTTTTAAAAGGCAAGACACATTGAATTGACAATGTGGTGCTATTAAAATATGTAAAGAGTAAAACATGTTTATTAAAATTGAACATTTTGAGAAATTACAGGCATGCTTGGAATACAACAAAATACTTATCCTAAAATGATCTAATTTCAAATCAAACTTTGATTCCGTTTTATTAGTAACTGACAAATCAAATTTACCTAAAAGGTTATTTTAATGTCAAATTAACAGAACATGGGAGCACTTGTTTATGAAATTCTGTCATTTGTTTTCTTCTGGCATTGACTTTCACTATGATCAAAAATTTGAGCAAAACGGCATAACTTTTCAATTGTGAACCGTTGTGGCAAATTCTAGCTGTTTCTACCGATTATTATTTATTTTTACAGGGAAGACCATGAAATTAAAGCGAATAGCATTTCACACAATACAAAATCATACACCTCATAGTACATGCAATCCAGCTATTAAAATAAATCCAAAAATAGGCCTACATTAAATATATGAATGAAATATGTAAAACCTCAACTCTGACACCCATAGCTTATCAGTTATATAATACCATTTATATTTTAAAAAAATGTTTACAGAATACATACATAACCAATGACGGAGCAGACCGAGAAAGAACAGAGAAACCAAACCGTGTATAACTGAGTGGACCATGTGTGACTCATGACTGAACCGAGGGAGATTGAAGTTGATGAAGATGAGGCCAATAATTTACAGGCGGGGAAAGAATGGCAAAAAAATAGATTACTTTGTTGATCTTCCAATCTTGAAATGTCCCAGCCATCACACAAAGCCGATGTGAAACCATGTGAATATGTTTGACTGATGTTCATTGTCCTTTATTTGTGGTCCCAGTCCTGTGGACAGAGTTCTTTTGATGTTACCCCCTCACTTGGGAGGGCACATCGTTTTTAGACTCACAAACACAGCTAAATCTATATGAAAACATGAGGATACATAAAAATGCAAAATGTCCTGTTTGTTTGTTTTCATCCAGTTGGAGAATTATGTAACGATTGACCCTCTAGGGATCTATTTGCCCTCTTCTGTGACAACAGCTTAATTATTTTTCAATCAATTGTCTGACTTTATAAAGACAGTAATCTTGAATATTCTAATACCATTGAGATAAAAACATGCTCAATGGCAGCTTTTATCTCAAAGTAATATTGGCAGGAATCTTTGTTACAGACCTTTTTTTTTGCTTTGTGTTAAGAGCTAATTTGAAAAAGAAAAGTTGTGATTGGCCGATTGGCCTATATAAAGCAGTACCAGGAAATCACAGGAGGCTGCTGAGGGGAGAACGGTTCATAATAATGTCCGGGAACGGAGCAAATGGAAACCATGTGTTTGATGTATTTGTTACCATTCCACCCATTCCGCTCCAGTCATTAGAACGAGCCCCCTTCTCCCCAATTAAGGTGCCACCAACATTCCTGGCAAGGAAATACGTTTCCTGTTGCGTCTATACTCTGAATGGTTACATGACAAAAGTTTGACACAGATGCCAAAGCAAGAACATTCTTGTTTTACGAAAGATCGTTTATCTTAGCTTTGAGATCAATTATGCATTAGGTTAGTTATGAAACAGTTAAACAGTACTGGGAGCTAGTTATCCCTCCTGAGTTGTGGAAAAAAACACCAGAGAGAACTATGGACATGTTCACAGTCTGGGAGTGATGGAACGAGCTTTTACATCATAGCACTTACAGTACTTTTTAGAAGCTAAGATAATAGAATATTGAGAATATCACATTAAATTATACTACACAGATAAAAATTCACATTCAGCGAGCACATAGTTGTCTGGACTGAATAATATAATGCGGGTGATGGGTTGTGTGAAGTGTTGGAGGAGACAGGTTCATGGAGAGATTGAGAAGCGGGTGGAGAGAGTGAGAAGCGGGTCTTTCTGCCTGAGGAGATGGGAGTTTCATTGGCTGAAAGGAAACGTGGATGACCTCTACTTGACTGGTTCGGTGGTGGGCGGAGGGGAGTGGTCGCTGGTGATTTCGGGGCGGTACTCCTTGCGCAGTTGGGCGTAGTGCGGGTTGCGGCCGTACCTGGGCTTCAGGCTGACGGGCGAGGAGGGGTAACCTCGCCTCATGACGTGGAACTTATGTTCCTAGATGGGTAACGTAACAGACACAACACATGACAACCCTTCTCCAACAGTCATTCATCACAACAGACCAATAAAGATGAGTATCTAGCATGCATTATCATATGTCATAATAAGTTTATACTGGTATAATAACTGGTACCTTTCTGGTTCTTGCTGTATCATCACGGGTGTCATCCCCCTGGACTTTGTGGGTAGTATGATATCGTGTGATTGTAGGCTGGTTGCACCATGTGGTCGATGAACTGCTGCTGTGGTAAAACAAGCAATAACTGAGTATGGATTTATACATCAACTGTCACCTAATGCTAACGCTATGAAGTAGCATATGGGAAATAGTACACTGACTGAGGGAACTACAAAATGGTTGTGTTCAGTAGGGCACACTGTAGCAAAACATTTTGAAACAGTCAATAAAAACGTGCCTTTCTTATTGCACCAAGTAAGTTTTTCCTCTGTTTTGAGCGTATTTGAACAGGACCCAGGTTGAGATGTTATCTACCTCTGGGATGGGGGCCTCTATGAGGGGCATGGCAGGCTGGACACAGCCCCCCGTCGCTGGGCTGCTCCATGGGCTGGTACAGGAGCTCAGAGGGCTGCATGTACAACACTGGGCTGGAGGGCACTGGAGACTGACACACACACACACACACACACAGAATTTCGCATGCACACACATTAGTTCGCTTTTAGAACGCACCTTGCCTCCGACAAAAACCCACTCACAAACGTAGAGGTGAAGAGCAAAGACGCCCATCTCCTTCCCTTACCTGAGGAACGTTCCATTGCAGGTGACTAGGGTGACACTGTGTAGGGGCCTGAAGGACACAGTATAGGAAACAGATCAGTACCCAGGAGTACACAAGCTTTCTCCTGGAATAACACCTCGATAGCATTCCATTAAATCTGCACAGCTGACTTGGTTGTCAGTGGCTGAGGTACCACTATTTACAATGGATTTTTCTTATGACGCTGTACTGGTGACTAAGGTTAGCCTGGTCCCAGATCTGTTTGTGCTGTCTTGCCAACTCCTATGATCATGGACATCATTGCCTATAGAGCACAAACAGATCTGGGATCAGGCTGGTCAGCTGAGTTGTAATGGTGGTGGTGAGACGGTCCAGGACAGACTGTCTGACCTGGTAGTGGTGGTAGGCTGGCTGCTGGTAGATGGGTGGAGGCTGGTGGGTCAGCATGACTGGAGAGCCAGGTACTGAGTGGGACTACAAGGACACAGATCGGAGGTTAGAGACGCACATGTAATATGGGGACACCAGCCATGTAAGAAAGAACATGTATCTTTACGCCGAATGTATAATACATTTTATCAAATGCAATCCATTATATACCATTTTTACATTTTAGTCATTTTAGCAGACGCTCTTATCCAGAGCGACTTACAGTTAGTGACTGCATACATTTTTTTTATTTTCATACTGACTAAAACACTAAAGAAATGACTAAAATGACTAAAACCCTGTAGTATGTCATGTCTGTTTCATGGATGAAACAATGTCAACAGTCTCTCTATGATTCTCATATGTTGCTCTGTATATTCATGATCAGAATGCACAATTTCATTCACCACGAGGAAAAAAAGTGTCATGAGCACGTGGCTGAGTGAAGGATAGGACTCACAGGCCAGTGGTAGGGGGCGGAGGGGCTCATCTCTGGGGTGTGGAAGTAAGCCACTCCGTTGTGGTAGGTGTAGGGGTACCCGTAGAGGTGGTGAGGTACATGGTTCCACAGGGGGTGGGCATCATGGTAGGAGTATGGCTGGACACAGAGAAGCTGTTTGCTGAGTGAAGGAGGCACAAGTCAACCACCAGGTTATGTACAAAGGCAAATGTTATCGACACTCAATCCCAGGTGACGAGTCAGCATTTTAAAGCCAACAAGTGCAAGAGCACATTAGCCCCCACGATCAAGATAAGACAATATATGGTACGAGTGTTAACATTTTCTACGATGCATTATACATTTGTTGCAAATGTAATTTCCACAGCATGGGAAGACAACCCTGTTCCTGGAGTGCCGTAGGTACTGCAGGATTCTGTTCCAACTAGGCACCACACCTGACCGACTGAGCTAATTGATCAGTTCAGTGACTGCCTAAATTCAACACACCTGGTCTTCGAGGTCGGTTAAATCAAAAACACGCAGGCACTTCAGGACCAGGGTCGCCTACCTCTGCTCTACGGTGCTCTGTCACTTACAGTGCCCTCCCACTTGTTGCTTGCGGACGGCCTGGCCGATGTTGAGCCTCTTGTCCCGGAAGCACAGTCTGTCAGCCTGGGGATGTGGTGGTTGCAGAGGGAGAGGGGGTATCCAGTACAGATTGAGACAGATAACTTTACACTGAGCATTTACTACCCATGACCATGACTTTACTGATGATGGACTGAGCTAGATCTAATGTGAATTAGAGCTGCTGCCCTCCAGAAGGAGATATAAGGTTTGTATCGTATCGTTTCTTTCCCATTTCTGTACAGTATATTGGCTCTACACTCTTAGAAAGAAAAGGTGCCATCTAGAACCTAAAAGGGTTCTTCGGCTGTCCTCATATGGGAACCTGTTGAATAACCCTTGTTGGTTCCAAGTAGAAACATTTTGGATTCCACGTAGAACCCTTTGCACAGAGGGTTCTACATGTAACCCACAATGGTTCTACCTGGAACAAAAGGGTTCTCCTATGGGGACAGCCGAAGAACCCTTTTGGAACCCTTTTGTCAAAGAGTGTACCTTTAGTTACTTACATCATGAAGGATTCTCTCGGTATCCTCCTGGGTCTCAAAGGTAACAAAGCCATATCTGTGGGATGGACACATACACAAGGCAATGATACAGTGTCCCTGGATTACATTTCCATTGCTGTAGTTTATTTAATAAACATCATTGCAGGTGTCATCCAGTCTATGTGGGCAGAACATCTACAGTTTAACTGAACTCACCCTTTTGACACCCCAGTACGGTCAATCACAATCTTCACCTCCTTCACCGCTCCATGCTGGGAGAAGAAGCGTCTCAGGTCGTTCTCATTGGTCTACGCACAAAAAGAACACACACACTTGAATTAAGCTGCCCTTTTTATGCTCCAGTAACATGCAGCAGCACCAAAAAAGGTCAAGTTAGGTCGCAACACAAAAACAGGAGACCCTATGAAAGTAAAGAAAGAGTCGATATTCACCTTGAAATCAATTCCTCCCACAAAGATGCGGTTAGGGATGATGGTGCCAAAGCGGGGGGCATGGTGAGAGGGAGTGGTATTGTTGTTGGGGTCTTGAGACACTGGAGCAGGAGGAGGAGAGGGAGTGCTGGTCTGGGTGCAGATTGAGATTAGCTTGAAACAGAACAAGAGCATCACTGGATTGGCCATCCTCACCAATGCTGAGAAATTCTGATAATGTAGCAAAAAGTTAGCTGTTTTACAAAGCAATATTGTTTGATATATTTAAGACAAAGGGTATGTTGTAAGCCTTTGATCTTTCAAAACAAGCTGTCTATACAATTGTATTATTGGGAACACCTGCACCTTGAAAAGAGGTTGTCTTTGTAGATGCACTTTTGTTTTGTCTAGGGCTGGGAATAACTAGCCAACACTGAGTGACCTTTTGCTTTTTAAAGCCTATAATATGACTCACAGAAATGCATGAGAAACTGCACATTGCTAGGCTAAGGTTTAGGGGAGAGAACTTAGCTACTACATTAGCTAGTTAGCTAGCTACTGTAGCTAACAAGAGCAAGCCAACACATTTTCGATCAGGAGAGAAACATGTAAGATCAATCTCCATTCACCAAAAACGAGTTACAATATAACTTACTCTGGTTTAGAATACATTAGCTATATCAAGCGACATATAACTGAACATAAATAACGTCGCTAGTTAACATAGCTTGCTAGCTAGATAAATTAGCTAAACTAAAGACCCTGCTACCTTTATGCACTGCATGCAGGGAAGCTAACGTTAGTGATAGCTAGACAGTTATCGTTAGCGTTCAAGAGTGACATTTTAACTCGCTGGCTATATAACGTTAATTTATATAATTGTAGTATTGGCAACCCACATTGTTACATGTTTCACAATTAAATATACCGACACAATCAAACGCAACACTGATCTGTTTAGCCACTTAGCTAGCTAGCCGATGGTTTTTTATTTATTTTTACAACATATTAATGTTAGCTAACTAGCATACTGGTAGTTAGCAAGATGGCAAGTAGTACGCTCGTGAAAGGTAACTTACAGCTATTTCGTTCTCCATCGTAGACACCGTGCTTGATTAGATATCTTGAACAAGTAAAGTGAAACAAATAATTGATTGAGGGTTATATCCAATGTAAATCAGCAAGACAATGGCAACTAAAGTTAAAACAACTTGCAAGAGATGTGAACCCAGCCAGGAACAGCCGACCCTGTATCAGAATCATCAACACCAGTCCCGCTCTAGCTGCAGTATGAACGAAGTAAAAATATCTGGCGCTTACCAAATTGAGCTAGTCGATCCTAAACCACTCATATTCATGGGTGGGCAAGTATTGGTTACATTTATATTGTTACAGTTGTATTTAACAAGAGAAACATGTATCTATAGATTATTGTTAGTTTGTTTCAATGTGCCAAAGGTAGGAAACTTTAGAGCAGTTGCAGGTTAGCTAGCTAGTTTAATTCGGTTTTATTTCGCTCTTCGAGCCTCTGCCGCCCTCAACTTGTCAAGATTGCACTTTCCCAGTCCCTAATGACAACGTTGATGGCGGGAGATAAACCCCATGGATGAAAACCGTTTTATTGAACAATTTCAGTTAATTCCTACATGAATTTACAAGAAGTGTGCATTAATGAACATGGTAATTATGGTATTATTTAAAATTTGGAACAAATATTCTACAAACAAAACTAGCAAAAAATACCAAAACATTTAGGCACATTTACCCAATCGACCTTGTCTGTCATATGGTTGGAACCAGGTTCTTGTCTTGCCTGGTTGCCTTTTATTTTTTTGTAGCTAATGTTCAACTCCTTGTACTTCATATTCAAATGACTTGGGAGTACAAGGAGTAGAATGTTAGCTAAACAGACCGGCAACCAGGCTACAAGGTTCTGTCTGGCAGAGACCGTTTTACACCACATTGATGCAGCACCTGTTGCTGTCTTCAATGCAACCCCCTCCCCCTCAGTCTAGCTCTCCCTGAGAGGCCTATTACATATGAACCCTCTTTGATTAGCCATGCACTGTAGTGTGCAGTCCTTTGCTGACCTTTTCACAAGTAGACCTATGGGTAAAAGAAAATGGAAAACTGTTTGAATGTGTCTGTGATGATGTTCAGCATTCTTTTGCTAGGCGTTACATTACATAGGCCTATTGAAAAACGGGCATTGCAAAGCAGTGAATTGATTTTGTGTGCAAGCATCCAATACTGCTATTAGTGCCTAATATGTTGCAGGTGTTGTGCAGTAAGGTGCAAGTGTACAGGTGCTATTATTAGTCGCGATCCCCTGCTCAGACGCTGCATGCATAAACCAATGGTTGCGTGCCATGTCATCGACTATGCAGTTGGGTACCAAAATGCATTTGATGTGGTTAGCTGATACATAAAATACCTCAGCTACTTCTGAGTGGAGGAACACGACCATTGCCATGCCTTGCATTGTCATGTTCCCTAGCATAGCAGAATGTCACACCTGTTCACGCTGCCGGTGCTGGGCTTACCTACCTGGGAGCACTGAGGTCCAGGGAGACAGGTGGGGGAAAAAAGGGATACATTACTCAATCACATCAGGGTGAACCGTGCATTTCTTCATGGTCCTGGGAGAGACAGGGTTTAGTGCGATGAAAGAAAGAGACACTGTGAGAACTTCGTGTCACCAGGCTTGCAATGCCTTTGCTGCACATACCAGGACGGTATCGTTTAACCCCCCCAGATCTCTCACTCTGTGTTGCTTTGCTTATTGCAGTCCCTCCTTTTTGTTCATTTTTCTCTAGCCCCTGACCAATGAAAGAGTTCTGGTATGTACACTCTGTCTTGGCTATACACTGAGTGTACAAAACATTAGGAACACCTTCTCTTTCCATGGCGTAGGTTGACCAGGTGAATCCAGGTGAAAGCTATGATCCTTTATTGATGTCACTTGTTAAATCCACTTCAATCAGTGTAGATGAAGGGAGGAGACTGGTTAAAGAATGATTTTTAAGCATTGAGACAATTAAGAGATGGATTGTGTAATGTGTGCCATTCAGAGGGTGAATGGGCAAGACAAAACATTTGAGAGCCTTTGAGCGGGGTATGGTAGTAAGTGCCAGTCGCAGCGGTTTGTGTCAAGAACTGCAACGCTGCTGAGTTTGGTCCACCACCCAAAGAATGGTCCACCACCCAACGGACATCCAGCCAACGTGACACAACTGTGGGAAGCATTGTAGTCAATATGGGCCCAGCATCCCTGTGGGCAGCTTTTGACACCTTGCCCCGACACCTTGTCCATGCCCTGACAAATTGAGGCTGTTCTGAGGGCAAACTCAATATTAGGAAGGTGTTCAGTAATGTTTGGTATACTCAGTGTATATCCCTCCCGAGCTTGGCCAGTCTTATGACCAGTATGCTATATGATTGCAAACTGGCCATAAGACTGCAGAGTAATATAGGCCTGAATAAATATGTATGCAATATTCAAGATTAGTCACAAGAGGGCAATGTCTCCCTCTGGATTTGTGCCATTAGGCCAAAACCTAGCCTACCTGTCTACTACAGTATGTCATGAACTGGGTTTGTTTGACATTTCTAATCCGAGAACTGTAAAGCATGTTGTAGGCCTAGTATGTCGTGAGATGTTTAGAGAACGTTTCAATTGATATCTGTGTTCTATCAGGCAATATGGCTCATAACAGTTTTATCCACCACCAGGATAGCTTCAGGCCTATCGCTGGGAGGGTTAGGCCTATAGGATGTGTCTGTCTGACTCTTAGGCAGGTGGACAGGGTACCTGACAGTCTCAGCTTCTAATACAGTTGAACATATAGTGCAGTATTTCCCTAGCACTACACACCTGATTCAAAGGTTTGATGATGAGTTGATTAGTGGAATCAGGTGTGTAGTACTAGGGCAAAAACATGGCCTCCTCAGCCTGACAGGGCAGCATGTGGAAAGGGGTCTGCTTGGTAAACAACAGGTGTAGACTAACAGTGAAATGCTTACTTACGGCCCTTCCCAACAATACAGAGAAAAAAAATAATAGAAAGATAATAACAGGAGGAATAAATCCACAATGAGTAGCGATAACTAGCTATATACACAGGTACCAGTACCTAGTCCATGTGCAGGGAACGAGGTAATTCAGGTAGATATGTACATATAGGTAGGGGTAAAGTGACTAGTCAACAGGATAGATAATAAACAGTAGTAGCAGCGTATGTGATGAGTCAAAAGAGAGTGCAAAGTGGGGTCAATGCAGATAGTCCGGGTAGCTATTTGGTTAGCTATTTAATAGTCTTATGGCTTGGGGGTAGAAGCTGTTCAGGGTCCTGTTGGTTCCAGACTTGGTGCATCGGTACCGCTTGCCGTGCGGTAGCAGAGCGAACAGTTTATGACTTGTGTGGCTGGAATCTTTGATAATTTTAGGGCCTTCCTCTGACACCGCCTGGTATAGAGGTCCTGGATGGCAGAGAGCTCAGCTCCAGTAATGTACTGTGCCGTACGCACTACCCTCTGTAGCGCCTTGTGGTCGGATGCCAAGCAGTTGCCATACCAAGCGGGGTTGCAGCCAGTCAAGATGCTCTCAATGGTGCATCTGTAAAACATTTTGAGGATCTGAGTGCCCATGCTAAATCTTTTCAGCCTCCTGAGGTGGAAGAAGGCGTGGCTGTGCCTTCTTCATGACTGTGTTGGTGTGTGTGGACCATGTAAATTCCTAAGTGATGTGGACACTGAGGAACTTAAAGCTCTCGACCCGCTCCACAGCCCTGTCGAAGTGGATGGGGGCGTGCTCGGTCCTCCTTTTCCTGTAGTCCACCATCAGCTCCTTTGTCTTGCTGACATCGGTGATCAGGCCTACCACTGTTGTGTCGTCAGTAAACCTAATGATGGTGTTGCAGTCGTGCGTGGCCACGCAGTCGTGGGTAAACAGGTACAGGAGGGGACTAGCACGCACCCCTGAGGGGCCCCTGTGTTGGGGTCAGCGTGGTAGATGTGTTGTTGCCTACCCTCACCATCTGGATGGCGGCCCGTCAGAAAGACCTGGAGTAATTTGCAGAGGGAGGTGTTCGGTCCCACGGTCCTGAGCTTAGTGATGAGCTTGGGGGGCACTATGGTGTTGAACACTGAGCTGTAGTCAATGAACAACATTCTCACATAGGTTTTCCTCTTATCCAGATGGGAGAGGGCATTGTGGAGTTCAATAGAGATTGAATTAGAGTGGGTCAGGGTGTCTGGGAGGATGGTGTTGATGTGAGTCATGATCAGCTTTTCAAAGCATTTCATGGCTACAGATGTGAGTTAAACGGGGCGATGGTCATTTAGACAGGTTACCTTGGCGTTCCTAGTATTACAGACAGGGTCAGGTGCTTGAAACATGTAGGTATTACAGACAGCGTCAGGAAGAGGTTGAAAATGTCAGTGAAGACACTTGCCACTCAGGTCATGCTGCTAGCACAGGCTTAGGCCTGTGTCTGAAGTCACTGTAGTACAATGTGGTTAGACCTGCGCTAATTTGTGTGTAAATGTGAACACAAGGATAATACTTTGGAGTTGTTATGAATGGGAATTGTGTAACATGTTAGGTTGTGTTTGGTTAGTTGGTGGGTGGGTGTTTGGTGGGTTGGTTAGCTGGTTGGTTGTTTGGGAGTTGGTTGGTGGGTTGGTTGGTGGGTTGGTTGGGGGTTGGTTGGCGGGTTGGTTGGTTGGGGGTTGGTTGGTTGGTGGGTTGGCTGGTTGGTTGGTTGGTTGGGGGTTGGTTGGTGGGTGGGTTGGTTGGTTGGTTGCAAGCAACGGATGGCATGTAAAGTAGTCACTTTGTCAATAAGCAAGGGTGCACAACAATATCTTTTTAAATGTAATTTAATGAAGTCGTCTCTAGGTCTGATAAGTGATGTAGCCATGTAGCCCCTTTTAACTCAGTCAGGTTAGACATGTAGCCATGTAGCCCCTTTTAACTCAATCAGGTTAGACATGTAGCCATGTAGCGCCTTTTAACTCAGTCAGGTTAGACATGTAGCCATGTAGCCCCTTTTAACTCAGTCAGGTTAGACATGTAGCCATGTAGCCCCTTTTAACTCAGTCAGGTTAGACATGTAGCCATGTAGCCCCTTTTAACTCAGTCCAGGTTAGACATGTAGCCATGTAGCCCCTTTTAACTCAGTCAGGTTAGACATGTGGCCATGTAGCCCCTTTTAACTCAATCAGGTTAGACATGTAGCCATGTAGCCCCTTTTAACTCAATCCAGGTTAGACATGTAGCCATGTAGCGCCTTTTAACTCAATCCAGGTTAGACATGTAGCCATGTAGCGCCTTTTAACTCAGTCAGATGTGTGCTTTGGAGTGAGGAAAAGGTAGTAAGGTTCCACTCTTCCAGTTCCCCAGCACCCTCTTCAGTATTTTAAACTATTAATAAGCTGTGAAAACAATAAAACACTGGCCTACTCAACTTATAACAGAAAGCCACCATCCTAGACGTTGTAGTTTTTCTCCCTAAGTCAAATTGGGCCAGGTAGTGGGAGTCCCCTCTGAGCCGGAGAGAGACAGTGGAGGGGAGAGTGGGTGGGAGGCCAATTAGAACCTCGTTAAAGGCGGGGCTGATTCAGGTGGTACAATCAGAGCACTTTGTTAATAAAGCTAGTACATGTAATTTGAGCGCTCTGCCCCACACCACGCCACTCGACGCTGCACTGATCCTCAAAGAGCCACTTTGTCTCTGATTATAGGCCTCGTGCAGCTGTAATTTCTCTCTGCTTGAAGACAGATCACTCTAGTCTTGACAGTCTGTAAATTGCATCTTATTTTTTTCCCAACCTCTCCTAACCACAACAAAGGGATACGGCATCAATTGTACCAAGAGTTTCCACCAGAGCACGAGGCAGCAAATCGCCTGCTCCATTACCTGTAATGCATTGACCAATCCGAGGGGGGCGGTATATTGAAAAGTTTTCACTTCCAAACTTTCCCCTCCTGTGTGGGCTGTTACTGTTACACATATGCTGGTTGGTCGAATTCGTTTTTATGTCTCTGCTTTTTTCCTGTATTGAATTGTCTGTCTTTTATACGTTGTCTGTACTTTACAGTGACCTTAAACTGAAAATGAGTGTTTTATAGTGAACTAGGCCTATGTGCCAGACATGAGGACGAAGCAGACTTGCCTAAGGATGAGCTGGTTAGGTTGAAACTAGGGGTGTAACGTTTTGTTTTAACAGCGATTCGATTTGTATCCGATTCGTGGTTGTCGATACGATTCAAGGGACGATATTGGTTCATTTAGAACGTTACGATCCGAAAGCGATTCAGTGACTTGAAATCGATTCAGTAACCTTTTAGCCAAAAATTCAACCAGTGTGACTGAAATAAATACCTGGATACTGGACAGTGCAGGTGAAGTTTCCTAGATTCCTGTTTCTTGTAAGGACCGCAATGGTGGCTTGATAATTTCTCGCTCGTCGGCTTCTCCTCTGTCGTCCGCCATGCTATGTTTTGTTGTCTTTGCGCTTTGCGCTGCTGCTGGCACGGGGCAATGACGTCACGGATAGGCAGACTGAATCGAGTAATGTTTAAAGCCTTTATCATTAAAAGTGCTAAGAAAAACATCCATATAAAGTCTGGCGTGCTTAAATCCAATGGGTTATTTCCTAGTATCGATACAATCGATTTATTACATTTTAAAACGATGTTAGATTGATATATGTTGTCCAAAAGGCCAACTCGCCGAGCACAGATCGATGTAGTTGGATCATAGGAATATAAATCGATACATCGATGTAGTAGATGGATCGTTACACCCCTAGTTGAAACGTTATTCCATTTACACCCTTTCTCTGTCCAATTTAGATTTTGAAAAACCTCTCTCTTGCTCTCTCTATTTTCTCTCTCTCTCTCTCTCTCTCTCTGTCTCTGTCTCTGTCTCTGTCTCTGTCTCTGTCTCTGTCTCTGTCTCTGTCTCTGTCTCTCTCTCTCTCGCTCTCTCTCTCTCTCTCTCTCTCTCTCTCTCTCTCTCTCTCTCTCTCTCTCTCTCTCTCTCTCTCTCTCTCTCTCTCTCTCTCTGACATGACCCTCCCCTGGACTAAATAAAACAAATACTAAACCCTCCCCCTGACTGAAACTGAAAAAAGCATGACCCTTCCTAATTTTCCTCTGGGTAACAATTGTGTACATTTCAACCACTCCCTTATGCTACAACACTGCTGCCCTCTGCTTCACAGTTCCTCTTCACTCCCTTATGCTACAACACTGTTGCCTCTGCTTCACAGTTCCTCTTCACTCCCTTATGCTACAACACTGCTGCCCTCTGCTTACAGTTCCTCTTCACTCCCTTATGCTACAACACTGCTGCCTCTGCTTCACAGTTCCTCTTCACTCCCTTATGCTACAACACTGCTGCCCTCTGCTTCACAGTTCCTCTTCACTCCCTTATGCTACAACACTGTTGCCTCTGCTTCACAGTTCCTCTTCACTCCCTTATGCTACAACACTGCTGCCCTCTGCTTCACAGTTTCCTCTTCACTCCCTTATGCTACAACACTTCTGCCCTCTGCTTCACAGTTCCTCTTCACTCCCTTATGCTACAACACTGCTGCCCTCTGCCTCACAGTTCCTCTTCACTCCCTTATGCTACAACACTGCTGCCCTCTGCTTCACAGTTCCTCTTCACTCCCCTTATGCTACAACACTGCTGCCCTCTGCTTCACAGTTCCTCTTCACTCCCTTATGCTACAGCACTGTTGCCTCTGCTTCACAGTTCCTCTTCACTCCCTTATGCTACAACACTGTTGCCTCTGCTTCACAGTTCCTCTTCACTCCCTTATGCTACAACACTGTTGCCTCTGCTTCACAGTTCCTCTTCACTCCCTTATGCTACAACACTGCTGCCCTCTGCTTCACAGTTCCTCTTCACTCCCTTATGCTACAACACTGCTGCCCTCTGCTTCACAGTTCCTCTTCACTCCCTTATGCTACAACACTGTTGCCTCTGCTTCACAGTTCCTCTTCACTCCCTTATGCTACAACACTGCTGCCCTCTGCCTCACAGTTCCTCTTCACTCCCTTATGCTACAACACTGCTGCCCTCTGCTTCACAGTTCCTCTTCACTCCCTTATGCTACAACACTGCTGCCCTCTGCTTCACAGTTCCTCTTCACTCCCTTATGCTACAGCACTGTTGCCTCTGCTTCACAGTTCCTCTTCACTCCCTTATGCTACAACACTGTTGCCTCTGCTTCACAGTTCCTCTTCACTCCCTTATGCTACAACACTGTTGCCTCTGCTTCACAGTTCCTCTTCACTCCCTTATGCTACAACACTGCTGCCCTCTGCTTCACAGTTCCTCTTCACTCCCTTATGCTACAACACTGCTGCCTCTGCTTCACAGGTCCTCTTTTAATTACTCTTTGTCTTTTATTTGTTCAAATTTGTATATTTGTTAGCTGGAAAATAGGTATATTGTTTCCTCTCTCTCTCTCTCTCTCTCTCTCTCTCTCTCTCTCTCTCTCTCTCTCTCTCTCTCTCTCTCCCCCCCACACACACACACAGACACGCCTTCTCCCTCCATACATGCACACTCTTGCTCCTACAGCACTTACCTGCTCCCCACTGTTCACTGAAAGCCTCATAACATTAGCCCCCCTCTTCATGGTTCCTGCTTCATTATTTCAACCCCCCATCCCCCCTATTGTCTGCCCTCCGCTCTACAATATGGACCTCTAACTGGGGCTACAGTCACTTGTCACGGCCAGTGGAAGTTAGTGGTGCTTTAAATTTCCCAACGAGGTCTTACTGTGCTAAATGAACAGGGCTTTGCGTGATAATTACAGCAATCTAGCACCCCTCCCATTTACATCCCATAAAGGCGGTTTTAGATAGAAGGCGGTTGAGGCTACTCTGAGAACATCTCTGCTTTAA